>NC_091287.1:79799031-79951531 GCF_032444005.1 Ranitomeya imitator
GCTGCCGATCTGGTTCGTGCCTTTCATGTGGCTCATCTTGGTCGGCCTGGGGGCTCTGGTGAGGGTTCGGTGACCCCTCCTCAAGGGGGGGTACTGTTGTGAATTCTGTGGCCAAGCTCCCTCCTGTGGTCGAGAGTGGTACTTCAGCTGGTTCTGTCTATGAGCTTCCTTTGGTGGATGAGAGTGGTACTGCGGCATCTGAGTTTCCTTCCTCAGGTGATGAGGTTAAGTCGTTAGGTGCTGCTCTATTTAACTCCACCTGGTGCTTTGATCCTGGCCTCCAGTCAATGTTCTAGTATTGGTCTTGCTTCCTCCTGGATCGTTCCTGTGGCCTGTCCATCCTGCATAAGCTAAGTTTTGCTTGTGTTATTTTTGTTTGCTATTTTTTCTGTCCAGCTTGCTATATTGGTTTTTCTTGCTTGCTGGAAGCTCTGAGACGCAGAGGGAGCACCTCCGTACCGTTAGTCGGTGCGGAGGGTCTTTTTGCCCCTCTGCGTGGTTGTTTGTAGGTTTTTGTGTTGACCGCAAAGCTATCTTTCCTATCCTCGGTCTATTCAGTAAGTCGGGCCTCACTTTACTAAATCGATTTCATCTCTGTGTTTGTATTTTCATCTTTACTCACAGTCATTATATGTGGGGGGCTGCCTTTTCCTTTGGGGAATTTCTCTGAGGCAAGGTAGGCTTATTTTTCTATCTTCAGGGCTAGTTAGTTTCTCAGGCTGTGCCGAGTTGCATAGGGAGCGTTAGGCGCAATCCACGGCTACCTCTAGTGTGGTGTAATAGGATTAGGGATTGCGGTCAGCAGAGTTTCCACGTCTCAGAGCTCGTCCTATGTTTTTGGTAAATGTCAGGTCACTTTGTGTGCTCTGAACTTCAATGTCCATTGTGGTTCTGAATTACCTGTTCATAACAGTTCAGGGCTCAGTGACCTAAGCGGGAGATCCTATAGCAGACGAGATGACAAGGGGTCATCGTTGTCAAAGGATGTGATGGAAAGGGATGACGAATGCCAACGAAAGGGTTCAATAACAGGCCCTGACTTAGACAGACAGTTTGACTGTCAGGGACGACTGAGAGGGGTCTCTAGTCGGTTTAGGACAAGTGCCAAGCCCCACGGCTTTAGGCAGAGGGGGGAGGTATGTAGCGTGGCTAAAGGTCATGTGATTAATGGACGGTATGTATCGCAGAGGTGGGTGGCCCTGTGATGGAAGCCTGGGTATGTTTTGCTCAAGCAGATCTACTGCTGAGAGATTTGTTTACATTGGGAAGGCTTCCAGGTGACTGGAGAGATGGGTGGGTTCAGTCACCTACAAACCCACCCTCAAACCCACCCTAAGAGGCGTGTTTGAATACCTAAGATGGTTTTGTGTTGAAGGACCTGTGGTGATGTCACACTCACCTGACTGGCCATGTGACAGGTATCTGGGTGTGGTTACACTTATGTAAAGAGGTGTGTGTAGCCCATGTGGTGAGAGTGTTTGGGAGTCTGCCAATGTGGACAGACTTCCATGTGTCCAGGCTGAACACTACAGAGTGGTCTGTGGCTTCAGATAGAGCCTGAGTGCAGGACGTTGCACAGCCTGTGTGCCTACAGGCCTGAGAAGAGCAGAGCTTTTCTATGGACTTTTATGCTATGTCGGCCTGATGTACGGACTGTTTTCCTTTCTGTTCCTGTCTTGCTGGTTTATGGAGCAAATAAACCCACATGGACATTAAAGAGAATGTGCCTCCTGTTTCCTCCTACGCACCTGAGCGGGTACAACGTTACAATATATATATATATATATATATATATATATACAGATCTGGAAAAAAGAGACCACAGCAAAATGTTCAGTTTGTCTGACTCTTCTCTTTATAATTGAACAAAGAATCATGAAGCACACATGTGTTATGGCTGGCAATCAGGCAACACAGTGTGCAGTAATCAGCGCACATACAGAGATCTGGCAATAACCAAAAACAATAGGACGAGCTCTGAGACGTGGAATCTCTGTAGACTGCAGTACCTGATCTATCCTCACACAACTATAAGCAGCAGTGGATTGCGCCTATCACTACCTATGCAACTCGGCACTGCCTGAGGAGCTGACTAGCCTGAAGATAGAAATACAAGCCTGACTTACCTCAGAGAAATACCCCAAAGGAATAGGCAGCCCCCCACATATAATGACTGTTAGCAAGATGAAAAGACAAACGTAGGAATGAAATAGATTCAGCAAAGTGAGGCCCGATATTCTAGACAGAGCGAGGATAGCAAAGAGAACTATGCAGTCTACAAAAAACCCTAAAACGAAAACCACGCAAAGGGGCAAAAAGACCCACCGTGCCGAACTAACAGCACGGCGGTGCACCCCTTTGCTTCTCAGAGCTTCCAGCAAAAGTTAATAGCAAGCTGGACAGAAAAAACAGAAAACAAACTAGAAGCACTTATCTAGCAGAGCAGCAGGCCCAAGAAAAGATGCAGTAGCTCAGATCCAACACTGGAACATTGACAAGGAGCAAGGAAGACAGACTCAGGTGGAGCTAAATAGCAAGGCAGCCAACGAGCTCACCAAAACACCTGAGGGAGGAAGCCCAGAGACTGCAATACCACTTGTGACCACAGAAGTGAACTCAGCCACAGAATTCACAACAGTACCCCCCCCTTGAGGAGGGGTCACCGAACCCTCACCAGAACCCCCAGGCCGACCAGGATGAGCCACATGAAAGGCACGAACAAGATCTGGGGCATGGACATCAGAGGCAAAAACCCAGGAATTATCTTCCTGAGCATAACCCTTCCATTTGACCAGATACTGGAGTTTCCGTCTAGAGACACGAGAATCCAAAATCTTCTCCACAATATACTCCAATTCCCCCTCCACCAAAACAGGGGCAGGAGGCTCCACAGATGGAACCATAGGTGCCACGTATCTCCTCAACAATGACCTATGGAATACATTATGTATGGAAAAGGAGTCTGGGAGGGTCAGACGAAAAGACACCGGATTGAGAATCTCAGAAATCCTATACGGACCAATAAAACGAGGTTTAAATTTAGGAGAGGAAACCTTCATAGGAATATGACGAGAAGATAACCAAACCAGATCCCCAACACGAAGTCGGGGTCCCACACGGCGTCTGCGATTAGCGAAAAGCTGAGCCTTCTCCTGGGACAAGGTCAAATTGTCCACTACCTGAGTCCAGATCTGTTGCAACCTGTCCACCACAGAATCCACACCAGGACAGTCCGAAGACTCAACCTGTCCTGAAGAGAAACGAGGATGGAACCCAGAATTGCAGAAAAATGGAGAGACCAAGGTAGCCGAGCTGGCCCGATTATTAAGGGCGAACTCAGCCAACGGCAAAAATGACACCCAATCATCCTGGTCAGCGGAAACAAAACATCTCAGATATGTTTCCAAGGTCTGATTGGTTCGTTCGGTCTGGCCATTAGTCTGAGGATGGAAGGCCGAGGAGAAAGATAGGTCAATGCCCATCCTACCACAAAAGGCTCGCCAGAACCTCGAGACAAACTGGGAACCTCTGTCAGAAACAATATTCTCAGGAATGCCATGTAAACGAACCACATGCTGGAAGAACAAAGGCACCAAATCAGAGGAGGAAGGCAATTTAACCAAGGGCACCAGATGGACCATTTTAGAAAAGCGATCACAGACCACCCAAATGACCGACATTTTTTGAGAAACGGGAAGGTCAGAAATGAAATCCATCGAAATATGTGTCCAAGGCCTCTTCGGGACCGGCAAGGGCAAAAGCAACCCACTGGCACGTGAACAGCAGGGCTTAGCCCTAGCACAAATTCCACAGGACTGCACAAAAGCACGCACATCCCGTGACAGAGATGGCCACCAGAAGGATCTAGCAACCAACTCCCTGGTACCAAAGATTCCTGGATGACCGGCCAGCACCGAACAATGAAGTTCAGAGATAACTTTACTAGTCCACCTATCAGGGACGAACAGTTTCTCGGCCGGACAACGATCAGGTTTATTAGCCTGAAATTTCTGCAACACTCTCCGCAAATCAGGGGAGATGGCAGACACAATGACTCCTTCCTTGAGGATACTCGCCGGCTCAGATAACCCCGGAGAGTCGGGCACAAAACTCCTAGACAGAGCATCCGCCTTCACATTTTTAGAGCCCGGAAGGTATGAAATCACAAAATCAAAACGAGCAAAAAATAACGACCAACGGGCCTGTCTAGGATTCAAGCGCTTGGCAGACTCAAGATAAGTAAGGTTCTTATGATCAGTCAATACCACCACGCGATGCTTAGCACCCTCAAGCCAATGACGCCACTCCTCGAATGCCCACTTCATGGCCAGCAACTCTCGGTTGCCCACATCATAATTACGCTCAGCAGCAGAAAATTTCCTGGAAAAGAAAGCACATGGTTTGAACACTGAGCAACCAGAACCTCTCTGTGACAAAACCGCCCCTGCACCAATCTCAGAAGCATCAACCTCGACCTGGAACGGAAGAGAAACATCAGGTTGACACAACACAGGGGCACAGCAAAAACGACGCTTCAACTCCTGAAAAGCTTCCACGGCAGCAGAAGACCAATTAACCAAATCAGCACCCTTCTTGGTCAAATCGGTCAATGGTCTGGCAATGCTAGAAAAATTACAGATGAAGCGACGATAAAAATTAGCAAAGCCCAGGAATTTCTGCAGACTTTTTAGAGATGTCGGCTGAGTCCAATCCTGGATGGCCTGAACCTTAACCGGATCCATCTCGATAGTAGAAGGGGAAAAGATGAACCCCAAAAATGAAACTTTCTGCACACCGAAGAGACACTTTGATCCCTTCACGAACAAGGAATTAGCACGCAGTACCTGGAAAACCATTCTGACTTGCTTCACATGAGACTCCCAATCATCTGAGAAGATCAAAATGTCATCCAAGTAAACAATCAAGAATTTATCCAGATACTCACGGAAAATGTCATGCATAAAAGACTGAAAAACAGATGGAGCATTGGCAAGTCCGAACGGCATCACCAGATACTCAAAATGACCCTCGGGCGTATTAAATGCCGTTTTCCATTCATCTCCCTGCCTGATTCTCACCAGATTATACGCACCACGAAGATCAATCTTAGTAAACCAACTAGCCCCCTTAATCCGAGCAAACAAGTCAGAAATCAATGGCAAGGGATACTGAAACTTAACAGTGATCTTATTAAGAAGGCGGTAATCAATACACGGTCTTAGCGAACCATCCTTCTTGGCTACAAAAAAGAACCCTGCTCCCAATGGTGACGACGATGGGCGAATATGTCCCTTCTCCAGGGACTCCTTCACATAACTGCGCATAGCGGTGTGTTCAGGTACGGACAAATTAAATAAACGACCCTTAGGGAATTTACTACCAGGAATCAAATCGATAGCACAATCACAATTCCTATGCGGAGGTAGGGCATCAGACTTGGACTCTTCAAATACATCCTGAAAGTCCGACAAGAACTCTGGGATGTCAGAAGGAATGGATGACGAAATAGACAAAAATGGAACATCACCATGTACTCCCTGACAACCCCAGCTGGTTACCGACATAGAGTTCCAATCCAATACTGGATTATGGGTTTGTAGCCATGGCAACCCCAACACGACCACATCATGCAAATTATGCAGTACCAGAAAGCGAATAACTTCCTGATGTGCAGGAGCCATGCACATGGTCAGCTGGGCCCAGTACTGAGGCTTATTCTTGGCCAAAGGTGTAGCATCAATTCCTCTCAACGGAATAGGACACCGCAAAGGCTCCAAGAAAAATCCACAACGTTTAGCATAATCCAAATCCATCAGATTCAGGGCAGCGCCTGAATCCACAAACGCCATGACAGAATACGATGACAAAGAGCACATTAAGGTAATGGACAAAAGGAATTTGGACTGTACAGTACCAATAACGGCAGAGCTATCGAACCGCCTAGTGCGTTTAGGACAATTAGAAATAGCATGAGTAGAATCACCACAATAGAAACACAGTCTGTTCAGACGTCTGTGTTCTTGCCGTTCTACTTTAGTCATAGTCCTGTCGCACTGCATAGGCTCAGGTTTACTCTCAGACAATACCGCCAGATGGTGCACAGATTTACGCTCGCGCAAGCGACGACCGATCTGAATGGCCAAGGACATAGACTCATTCAAACCAGCAGGCATAGGAAATCCCACCATTACATCCTTAAGAGCTTCAGAGAGACCCTTTCTGAACAAAGCCGCTAGTGCAGATTCATTCCACAGAGTGAGTACTGACCACTTCCTAAATTTCTGACAATATACTTCTACATCATCCTGACCCTGGCATAAAGCCAGCAGATTTTTCTCAGCCTGATCCACTGAATTAGGCTCATCGTAAAGCAATCCCAGCGCCTGGAAAAATGCATCAACATTACTCAATGCAGAATCTCCTGGTGCAAGAGAAAACGCCCAGTCCTGTGGGTCGCCGCGCAAAAAAGAAATAATAATCAAAACCTGTTGAATAGGATTACCAGAAGAATGAGGTTTCAAGGCCAAAAATAGCTTACAATTATTTCTGAAGCTCAGGAACTTAGTTCTGTCACCAAAAAACAAATCAGGAATCGGAATTCTTGGTTCTAGCATCGATTTCTGATCAATAGTATCTTGAATCTTTTGTACATTTACAACGAGATTATCCATTGAGGAGCACAGAGCCTGAATATCCATGTCCACAGCTGTGTCCTGAAGCACTCTAATGTCTAGGGGAAAAAAAAGACTGAAGACAGAGCTAAGAAAAAAAAATGATGTCAGGATTTCTTTTTTCCCTCTATTGGGAATCATTGGTGTGGCTCCTTGTACTGTTATGGCCGGCAATCAGGCAACACAGTGTGCAGTAATCAGCGCACATACAGAGATCTGGCAATAACCAAAAACAATAGGACGAGCTCTGAGACGTGGAATCTCTGTAGACTGCAGTACCTGATCTATCCTCACACAACTATAAGCAGCAGTGGATTGCGCCTATCACTACCTATGCAACTCGGCACTGCCTGAGGAGCTGACTAGCCTGAAGATAGAAATACAAGCCTGACTTACCTCAGAGAAATACCCCAAAGGAATAGGCAGCCCCCCACATATAATGACTGTTAGCAAGATGAAAAGACAAACGTAGGAATGAAATAGATTCAGCAAAGTGAGGCCCGATATTCTAGACAGAGCGAGGATAGCAAAGAGAACTATGCAGTCTACAAAAAACCCTAAAACGAAAACCACGCAAAGGGGCAAAAAGACCCACCGTGCCGAACTAACAGCACGGCGGTGCACCCCTTTGCTTCTCAGAGCTTCCAGCAAAAGTTAATAGCAAGCTGGACAGAAAAAACAGAAAACAAACTAGAAGCACTTATCTAGCAGAGCAGCAGGCCCAAGAAAAGATGCAGTAGCTCAGATCCAACACTGGAACATTGACAAGGAGCAAGGAAGACAGACTCAGGTGGAGCTAAATAGCAAGGCAGCCAACGAGCTCACCAAAACACCTGAGGGAGGAAGCCCAGAGACTGCAATACCACTTGTGACCACAGAAGTGAACTCAGCCACAGAATTCACAACACACATGTAATATAGGGCCGAGAGTGATAAATTAGAACTCTCCCACTCACAATATCCAGATACACTGGTTTACCAGGGCCACTCCAGAAGTCATGTATTACAGCAAGAAAGCGGAGTAGAAAAATCCCAAACAACATAATAGAATAGATAATTTTATTCGTACAAAAATACAGAAAATATTAGACCAATTAAAATTACAAATATGCACCACAACAGTTGGAAGATAAAGAGAAAACTCTAGATGACTGGTGTGCATGGGGAGCACTGCGTGTATCCGGGGGTAAGGATGCAGCTAGCAATAAGTGGCCACTTGCATTATCACATCATACCAAAATAATTCCTGCATACATCCCCGACTGTCAGAGATAATACCTCATGGAGTAGATGCTGAAAAGGGGATGAAAAAGCTTGGCGGCGAAACGTGCGTCAAGGGGTTCCTGGTGCACAGTGGGTGAGCTGTCCGGTCACTATATGGGTAAGCATGTATTGGCCATTGTCCTCACTGAGTCACACAGAAAAGAACACGCTGTGCCCTGTTAGCGTAACAGGGGAACACAACTAACTGCTGAGCTGATGCCAGTCAGTGGTCACGCACACAGAGAAGCATACAAATACTTCTCACCAGAGGTGCCGGTATTCTAGGGGCTTATTTCAGCTGGGTCCCTGAATACAATCAAACAGGCGCGACCACAATTAGCAACCTCATAACATGAAGTGATACTAGCGCGTGGCCGTGCGGCCATGCAAATCTTTTATAGCTGCAGCAGCTTCAGGACCTTCCTAGAGGACCAATGGGAGTTGCAGCAGTACCTGAGCATGTGACCCCTGACCTCCAATGAGAGGTCTTACCCTGGGCATGCTCAGAAGGGAAAAAGAAGGACTTTGTCCCAGAGATGTCTGCTCCCGCTAACCAGTACTGGCTACAATGGCTGAGCCTGGGAAAGCAGCAGAAACCATCCGCACAGTATCAGGCTGAGCCAGATGCCAGGACCGATGTCTCCGCTGAGCAGGCTCCACTGTGACTGGAGAGGAATGGGAGACTGCAGAGGAGATGGCTCGAGATTCCCCCTGTGCAGAGTTGGGAACTCAACCCCTAACAAACTCCAGTGCTTTCAGACCTCAAATAATGCAAAGAAAACAAGTTCATAATCATTTAGAAACAACAATACCAATGTTTTAACTCAGGAAGAGTTCAGAAATCAATATTTTGTGGAATAACCATGATTTTTAATTACAGCTTTCATGTGTCTTGGCATGCTGTCCACCAGTCTTTCACACTGCTTAAGGCACAAAAATTTATGATTCCATTCCCGAGATTGTCAATGGGGTTCAGGTCTGGAGATTGGGCTGCCCATGACAGGGTTTTGACATAGTGGTCTCTTAAATTTTTCCAGAGCTGTATATATACAGTGGGGCAAAAAAGTATTTAGTCAGTCAGCAATAGTGCAAGTTCCACCACTTAAAAAGATGAGAGGCGTCTGTAATTTACATCATAGGTAGACCTCAACTATGGGAGACAAACTGAGAAAAAAAAATCCAGAAAATCACATTGTCTGTTTTTTTTATCATTTTTTTTTGCATATTATGGTGGAAAATAAGTATTTGGTCAGAAACAAACAATCAAGATTTCTGGCTCTCACAGACCTGTAACTTCTTCTTTAAGAGTCTCCTCTTTCCTCCACTCATTACCTGTAGTAATGGCACCTGTTTAAACTTGTTATCAGTATAAAAAGACACCTGTGCACACCCTCAAACAGTCTGACTCCAAACTCCACTATGGTGAAGACCAAACAGCTTTCAAAGGACACCAGAAACAAAATTGTAGCCCTGCACCAGGCTGGGAAGACTGAATCTGCAATAGCCAACCAGCTTGGAGTGAAGAAATCAACAGAGGGAGCAATAATTAGAAAATGGAAGACATACAAGACCACTGATAATCTCCCTCGATCTGGGGCTCCACGCAAAATCCCACCCTGTGGGGTCAGAATGATCACAAGAACGGTGAGCAAAAATCCCAGAACCACACGGGGGGACCTAGTGAATGAACTGCAGAGAGCTTACAAGGCCTACCATAAGTAACACACTACGCCACCACGGACTCAGATCCTGCAGTGCCAGACGTGTCCCACTGCTTAAGCCAGTACATGTCCGGGCCCATCTGAAGTTTGCTAGAGAGCATTTGGATGATCCAGAGGAGTTTTGGGAGAATGTCCTATGGTCTGATGAAACCAAACTGGAACTGTTTGGTAGAAACACAACTTGTCGTGTTTGGAGGAAAAAGAATACTGAGTTGCATCCATCAAACACCATACCTACTGTAAAGCATGGTGGTGGAAACATCATGCTTTGGGGCTGTTTCTCTGCAAAGGGGCCAGGACGACTGATCCGGGTACATGAAAGAATGAATGGGGCTATGTATCGTGAGATTTTGAGTGCAAACCTCCTTCCATCAGCAAGGGCATTGAAGATGAAACGTGGCTGGGTCTTTCAACATGACAATGATCCAAAGCACACCGCCAGGGCAACGAAGGAGTGGCTTCGTAAGAAGTATTTCAAGGTCCTGGAGTGGCCTAGCCAGTCTCCAGATCTCAACCCTATAGAAAACCTTTGGAGGGAGTTGAAAGTCTGTGTTTCCAAGAAAAAAGCTAAAAACATCACTGCTCTAGAGGAGATCTGCATGGAGGAATGGGCCAACATACCAACATCAGTGTGTGGCAACCTTGTGAAGACTTACAGAAAACGTTTGACCTCTGTCATTGCCAACAAAGGATATATTACAAAGTATTGAGATGAAATTTTGTTTCTGACCAAATACTTATTTTCCACCATAATATGCAAATAAAATGTTAAAAAAACAGACAATGTGATTTTCTGGATTTTTTTTTCTCAGTTTGTCTCCCATAGTTGAGGTCTACCTATGATGTAAATTACAGACGCCTCTCATCTTTTTAAGTGGTGGAACTTGCACTATTGCTGACTGACTAAATACTTTTTTGCCCCACTGTATATACTTAACAAAAAAGTGTGAAACAACTGAAATTATGTCTTCTATGCTAGGTTCTTCAAAGTAGCCACCTTTTGCTTTGATGACTGCTTTGCACACTCTTGGCATTCTCTTGATGAGCTTCAAGAGGTAGTCACTGGGAATGGTTTTCACTTCACAGGTGTGCCCTGTCAGGTTTAATAAGTGGGATTTCTTGCCTTATAAATGGGGTTGGGACCATCAGTTGTGTTGTGCAGAAGTCTGGTGGATACACAGCTGATAGTCCTACTGAATAGACTTTTAGAATTTTTATTATGGCAAGAAAAAAGCAGCTAAGTAAAGAAAAACAAGTGGCCATCATTACTTTAAGAAATGAAGGTCAGTCAGTCCAAAAAATTGGGAAAACTTTGAAAGTGACCCCAAGTGCAGTGGCAAAAACCATCAAGCGCTACAAAGAAACTGGTTCACATGAGGACCACCCCAGGAAAGGAAGACCAAGAGTCACTTCTGCTTCTAAGGATAAGTTTATCCGAGTTACCAGCCTCTGAAATCGCAGGTTAACAGCAGCTCAGATTAGAGACTAGGTCAATGCCACACAGAGTTCTAACAGCAGACACATCTCTACAACAACTGTTAAGAGGAGACTTTGTGCAGCAGGCCTTCATGGTAAAATAGCTTCTAGGAAACCACTGCTAAGGACAGGCAACAAGCAGAAGGACTTGTTTGGGCTAAAGAACACAAGGAATGGACACTAGACCAGTGGAAATCTGTGCTTTGGTCTGATGAGTCCAAATTTGAAATCTTTGGTTCCAACCACCATGTCTTTGTGTGACTCAGAAAGGTGAACGGATGGACTCTACATGCCTGGTTCCCACAGTGAAGCATGGAGGAGGAGGTGTGATGATGTGGGGGTGCTTTGCTGGTGTCACTGTTGGGGATTTATTCAAAATTGAAGGCATACTGAACCAGCATGGCTACCACAGCATCTTGCAGCGGCATGCTATTCCGTCCGGTTTGCGTTTAGTTGGACCATCATTTATTTTTCAACAGGACAATGACCCCAAACACACATCCAGGCTGTGTAAAGGCTATTTGACCAAGAAGGAGAGTGATGGGGTGCTATGCCAGATGACCTGCCCTCCACTGTCACCAGACCTGAACCCAATCGAGATGTTTTGGGGTGAGCTGGACCACTGAGTGAAGGCAAAAGGGCCAACAAGTGCTAAGCATCTCTGGGAACTCCTTCAAGATTGTTGGAAGACCATTCCCGGTGCCTACCTCTTGAAGCTCATCAAGAGAATGCCAAAAGTGTTCAAAGCAGTCATCAAAGCAAAAGGTGGCTACTTTGAAGAACCTAGAATATAAGACATAATTTCAGTTGTTTCACACTTTTTTGTTAAGTATCTAATTCCACATGTGTTAATTCATAGTTTTGATGCCTTCATTGTGAATGTACAATTTTCATAGTCATGAAAATACAGAAAAATCTTTAAATAAGAAGGTGTGTCCAAACTTTTGGTCTGTACTGTATATATATATATATATATATATATATATATATATATATATATATATATATATATATATACAAATTTATTGTAAAAAAATCTTCATGGGAGTGCTTTTTTAAGAAGATTTTTATACAGTGGATATGATAAGTCAAACTTAAACTAATATTTTGTTGAAGTACCCTTTGAGGATATGAGAGCATTCAGTATTTTGGGATAGAAGTCTATCAGAATGGCACATCTACTGTAAAATCAGCAATCTTTGCCCACTGTTCCTTGCAGTAGCAATCCAAATCTGTCAAATTATAAGGGCATTTCCTGTGCATAGTCCTCTTTGGATCAACCCACAGATTTTCAATTTGATTCAGGTCTGGGTTCTGGATGGGCCATTCAAAAATGTTATTACTGTTCATAATTGTCTCTCCTCTAAAGCCCCAGTTACAGCTGCAAAAAACAGCCCCAACATATATTACTGTCTCCACTATGCTTCATTACGGGTATGGTGTTTTTGGTGATATGCAGCATTGACTTTGCTACAAATATACCCTTTAGAATCATGGTCAAAAAGTACAGTCTTGGTCTCAGACCATAACTTCATGCTTTTGTCACATTTCATGTAGGTTTTTGGCAGACTTGATGTAGGTTTTTGGCAATGTAGGTTTTTGATGAATATTTTCCTTATAAAAAAAGCTTTAGTATTGCTACACTACCCCACAGACTAGACAGACATTAAGAATATGGGAGATTGCTGTCAAGTGTAGTACACAACTAGTACTTGCCTGACATTCATGCAGCTTCTTTAATGTTGCTGTAGGCCTTTTGGCACCCCCACGCACCAATTTTCTTTTTGCCAAAGCCAGGAGTGGAACAATGAGAAGAAAGGTATAATAGAAACACGTCACCACTTCTGCATTTTTCAGCCACTCCTGGTTTTGTCTTACAAATACTGATGCAAAATACTAACCAAATACTGAAAGTGTGAATGTGGCCTAACTCTTATAGTCCGCTCCTGTATTATAGCAATATATAAACTGTAATGTGGCCCTTAAAGATGAGTTTTCAATGGTCAAATATTAGCATTAAGGTAAATAGCAGCACATATTTTTCTGTGAAATTTCAGTACCATTTTTATTTAACTAATACTGTAAAAATGCATTTCTTTTTACTACAGAAACAGTCCTAAATGCAATTATGGATCTTTTTTCATCCTGTTGTCTATACGTTTAAAACATGCAAATACTACACTGGTTTTACATAATAATAGTCACTATTATTTCTGGCACAGCACCCGAAGCCCCTGATTAAAATATGATTGTGGTGCAGGTACTGTGGCCGTTACCTCACCTGTGCTTTTTATTTCCTATGAGGCATATAGTGGCAAAACTGCATCTTTCAACTCTCCCTCTTTTATCTGATGTAGTGGATGACAGGTAATCTAGCTGAAAGTTCCTACAATTGCACCACAAGAAAAACAGTGCCTGATGAAATCTGAGCAGTTATCACACTAACCATCACCTGTCAAGCCTCCTGCTTCAATTTAAGGGTGCATCAATTTTCTGAAGAGGAAATCAAGGGCAGAGAATAAAAGCGTTACAGATAAACACTGACAAAGGCCCTTTCTGCTTTTTTTTTTTTTTTTTATTTATGATGAGATGTACTATCATAGGCTGCTCTCTGAGGTTTTATCAACTGTCCTGATACATCCCAGATAGCTCGGAATCCTTTGGCCATTGATGAAGTGCTAAAACTTGCACTTACTGAAAAGGGCACAAGATTTCTAACTGAAAATTACTTTCACTAAATACCACCAAGATATTGAAGGCAGAGAGCAGGGAGATGGAACAAATGACAGCTGCATATAACAATGAACCTCCCTGTTCTCCGAGATGGCAGACAAGACTGATTAGGCTAAGAACATGAAATAATGTTTTCTCAAAGCCACAGAGCATATTGTGCAAAATGTCAGGTTAAGGATAAAAAAACAATTTTATGTGTTCTCTGTATTAAGACATTGTTTATCCATTGGTGCTTAAGTTTGTTATCTTTACTCTTTCTCTCTTCATCGGGTACTGCTGGCAGAATATGTTTAGTAATGATGGACCTATAAATTTATATTATTTATTCATGTTCATGATATTCTCAAATAATTAGGCTGCACATACCGTAGAGGCATCACATTTCAGCTTTTGTCGATAGAGGCCAAGTTCTGGTTGGTCCCATTTTTATTTGTACCCCCACAGTTCTTCTTCCTATACAGGAAGAACACTTTTGGAATAAAGCGTCTTGAAAATTGGCTCAAGGATTATAAAATAAGACATATGCAAATTGCCTCTTCAGAGAAAATAAGGACCTGAACTCTATAGCGCCACCTGTTGGAAGTATAATAAAGCGGACACTGGCGCACGACGATTCTACAGGTCAGGGCATAGGGGGTGCGGAGAAGTGGCAATGTAACATGAAAAACAGGAAGAAAAAGAACCACTCTAAACAATACCGCACACCACTACTGAGTATATATATAAAAAGTTAAACTTTATTGATGCAACAATATTAAAAACATCTAAAACATCCCCACCAAAACCCAAACGATCCTGCCAAATATAACAGAGGTCAGAACTTGAAAGGCAAAAAAAATAAATAAATATACAATGTACTATAACAGAATATAATGCAAGAAATCAATGTAACACATGACCTTTTGTGTAATCACCTAAATGGCTAATATACATCCCAGGGGTAAAGCAAAGCATGTGTAGTTACATGAATAAATGCCCGTCTGGTAGATGAAAAACATGCTACAACAGTCAATGCCTAAAGATAAATTACAGTACCTGTATGCCAGAAAATAAAAGTGAGGCACAAAAAGGACCGAAGCGATGGCACAATATGCTATAATGTCCCTGTGTGTGAAGTAAGAAAACCTCACAATAGCGGTGACAACCACGGTCCTGTTGTCAGTAGTGTTGAGCGATACCGTCCGATACTTGAAAGTATCGGTATCGGATAGTATCGGCCGATACCCGAAAAATATCGGATATCGCCGATACCGATATCCGATACCAATACAAGTCAATGGGACACCAAGTATCAGAAGGTATTCTGATGGTTCCCAGGGTCTGAAGGAGAGGAAACTCTCCTTCAGGCCCTGGGATCCATATTAAGGTGTAAAATAAAGAATTAAAATAAAAAATATTGATATATTCACCTCTCCGGCGGCCCCTGGACATCACGCTGGTAACCGGCAGGCTTCTTTGTTTAAAATGAGCGCCTTTAGGGCCTGCGAATGACGTTGCGGGTTCTGATTGGTCGCGTGCCGCTCATGTGACCGCCACGCGACCAATCAGAAGCCGCGACGTCATTCGCAGGTCCTTAATTCCTAGAATTAGGAGTTTAGTGAATGAGAATGACGTCGCGGCTTCTGATTGGTCGCGTGGCGGTCACATGAGCAGCACGCGACCAATCAGAACCCGCGACATCATTCGCAGGTCCTAAAGGCGCACATTTTAAACAAAGAAGCCTGCCGGTTACCAGCGTGATGTCCAGGGGCCGCCGGAGAGGTGAATATATCAATATTTTTTATTTTAATTCTTTATTTTACACATCCCTATGGATCCGATACCGATACCCGATACCACAAAAGTATCGGATCTCGGTATCGGAATTCCGATACCGCAAGTATCGGCCGATACCCAATACTTGCGGTATCGGAATGCTCAACACTAGTTGTCAGTAATGTGCGAGGGACATGGTGCTATAGATACCGAGCACCAGCATGGCCTTAATCAGGAACAGATAAAGATCTGATTCCAACCATGTGTGGAACTCACAGCCAGAACAGGCAACCACCCGGGAAGAAAAAGGCGGCAAGGGTCAGCTTGGGGACAAACCCTACGCGTGTCGCCGTTACAAGGACGGCTTCATCAGAGGAAGGTATTGAGAGAACGATCAACATCAGTTTAAATACCTTATAGAATCACCAGATCAACGCGCGCGGTGTGTAAAAAGCCGGAACTGGAAGTGATGCATGAAGGGCGGAAAAGAACAGGCAGGCGCCAGTAGTACATAATGCGCAAGCGCAGAAAATGTTCAGTGCGGCGCATAATGAACCTATGTGTAAGGTAACACTGTGCTTGCGAAAACAAGAAAGAGACCAAATACGGACAATTGGGGTAACAGGACATAAAATATACCGAAAGTAAAAAACAAATACCAAAACATGTAGACAAAGGGAACATGTAACATATATATAAAAAGACAGACATAAAGAAAAAATAAATAATTAAACAAAACTGTAGAAAAAAGTTTTTAGTCAAAAAAAGACCATATATAAACAGATCTCTTTGATGTTACACACTACTTTTATTGGAGGAAAGAAAAATAAAAAACAAAACTCAAACAAGAACAAGTATAAGGTTATATACTACGTCACTAGGAGAAGAGGGTCAGATGGTGAAAGACCAACATCAGATGGAAATTTGGAAGAAACGACAAGGACCCATATAATCAGGATCCCAAGGTGAGTAAACATATATAAACAGATCTCTTTGATGTTACACACTACTTTTATTGAGGGAAATATAAAACGAAACTCAAACAAGAACAAATATAAGGTTATATACTACGTCACTAGGGGAAGAGGGCCAGATTAACTTAAAATAGAAATATATGTTGCATAACATTGGTGAATGAAGTTGTGGTGCTATTAGAGTCATATTTAATGTTTTGTGTGGCATCCATGAGCTTGAAGGACTGCATCCATGCGGTTCAACAATGATTCATACAATTTATTAATGAAGTCATCAGGAATAGCAAAAAATGCAATCTTACATGCCTCTCAGAGTTCATCTAGATTCATTGGTTTTGGCTTCCAAGCTTCCTCTTTCATCCTACCCCAAACGTGCTCAATGATGTTCATGTCTGGTGACTGGGCTGGCCAGTCCTTGAGCACCTTGATCTTTTTTGTCTGGAGGAACTTTGTTGTAGAGATGGATGTATGAGATGGAGCACCATCCTGCTGCAGAATTTGACCCCTTTTATGATTTAGAATATAAGAGGTAGCTAATACCTCTTGATATTTTAGGCTATTGATACTGCCTTCCACCTTGAAAATGTTTCGCACACCCCCATACTGAATGTAACCCCAGACCATGATCTTTCCACCACCAAATGTAACTGTTTTCTGGGTGTATTTTGGATCCATACAGGCTCCAGTAGGTCTCCTACAGTTTTTGCAGCAGCTGTGGTGTAATTCTTCTGAAGATTCATCAGACAAATCCACCTTCTGTCACTGTTCCAGCGTCCATCTGTTTAGCAGGCGGTGGGACTTTGCAAATGCAACACGGTTTTTTATTTGCCTTTTGTTTAGTGCTGGCTTCTGGGCACTGATTCGACCATGCAGGCCATTTCGAGACAGAATCCTACAAACTGTTCTAGTTGACACAGGGACTTGAGGTGACCAGGCCTGTTGGAGCTCTGTGGCAGTGGAAGAGGGGCTTGCTTTGTATTTTCTAACCAACAAATGTTCCTCCTGAGCAGTTGACTTGCGGGGTCTGCCGGACCTGGGCTTGTCAAACACATCTCTAGTCTCTTCAAATCTTTTATTAATTCTTTGTACTTGACGCTGAGACACATTAAAGGTGCCAGCCACCTCTGCAGTGGATCTGGTCTTCAGCCTCTTGATAATCCAGGCTTTTGTCGTAGGGTGGATTTTTGGCATGTTGTCAGAGCTCAAGTTGCAGTTCAAGGTCTGGGGTGCTGGGTTTCTTTTTATACACACACACTAATTAACCGATCATTTACTGAGCACAGGTGAGGATGTAAACTAGGTTTGGGTGCATTATATGACCAGGCAACAAAACCTTTGTCTTGCCAAAATCTGACCATTCTGTGTCCATTAACTGATCAATATTTCTGCATTGATGCCAATTTATTTTCTTAACCTAAACCACATTTATGAGGGTTTCAGCTTTCAAAAGATTAATTTATACAACCAATGGATGAATTTAATGTCAGGTTGTAAGCTTTTATTTACATAACGTGGATAAGCGACATAACTTCTGTCAGTGAGTGTATACCAGCTCTGGCTCGTCAAGGTAAGGAGGCTTATTCACCGTGCAATGCTCCTCTGGGAAATTTAATATGCAAATTGCCTCTTCACAGAAAAAAAGGACTTGTCCTCTATAGCACCACCTGTTGGAAGTAGCGATCCTTCAAGTCACAATCAATCCTTTAATGAGTCTTGCAATATGACTTAGGATAAGAGCCAAATCAGTATCTAAATTCGCAGACACAGTGTTTTGGGCTATTGGCCCTCATCAGTGCGAATAAGACATAGAGTGTTTAAATAAACACTGCCCCACTAAGCATGACAATTATACCTTTCTCTAATGGGATCATGTCCTATTACTTATAAAACTTTCCTCTCCCGGGAAGTTCATCCATATTCTACTGAACATTCCTCCCATCAGTCCATGACTGTTGTTAATCAGTGTTGTATCATACTTGTACCTAAAATTTACAGGCTTTTATCCCACTAGAGATATGTTTGATTAATATTAGGCTGGGGTTCATAAGAGAGCCTTTTTGTGACTGGTGGGCACAGACAAATCTGCCAATTTGTGTGGTAAGTAGTTTTATTTTATGGCCATGATTCATCAAAGTGTTTATTCCAGTGGCGTAAAACACTTTGAAAAGTGAAAAACATTTTGCCAACACAAAGTTATGCAAAGATTTTGGGCATTTTTACTCTAGATTTGGTCACCTCTGCCAATATGTGAAGAGCTGAATAGGTGTCAGGATGGGGAATTATTAAATCCGCCGATCAAATGTGACAGTTATTCTTTTTTATACCTAATTTGACTCATTTCACTATTACTCTGCTGTGTTTCATGGAGAGAAACTTGGACTTTACTCTTGGCTGACTTAACTCCTTGCTTGCCTAATGATTTTGTCTTTGATAATATTTTTATTCAAGATTTCCACCTGACCTTATTCTTGTCTGTTGATGTTGTCCTCAGCACTGTCCCTCTAATCTTGACCTAGCTTGTCAATTAATTTGCTGTCAGCGTATGCCATTGGGTTACATCCATGGAGTAGCTACTAGCAGCTACTCCTTGGATGCAACTCAATGGCATATGCAGCAAAATGTCAGTTCCCAATAAGGTAGGAGATAGGATGAACACCAAAGTTTGTAGCATGTGGAAAACATATCTTGCAAATTGTCTTAAAAGTTGCTAGAATTCACATACAACCTAACAACAGGTTTATGGTCCTTACGGCAAAATATGGTGTGTATCTTGAAATGCCGTAACTAGAAGCTCTGGCAATTGGCATCCCCATAATCTTTAACAGATGATAAAATAATTTTCTAATTAAGAAAAAAAATATTAGAAAAAATAGCACTACTGATTATTAAAAATAATAATTAAACATTAGGCGATACATTCACATAAAAACATGTCTTGCCTCTATTTTCTCCGGTTATTGCAGCTTTCAGAAAATAAACATCCGTTTAGGCAGAAAGAGAAGAATTTAGTGCCCTTAATCCTAAATATTAGTCAGCAACTTTTGATCCTTCAAAATGAATTAAGAAGTATTTGTGAAATACTTTTATTTCATAGCTTTATTTGTATTTTTGGGAGTTGTTGTGAATGTCAATCCCTTCCTGAAAACATTAGGACATCCACATATTTTACCAAACTATATATATGTATTTTTGAACAAACATAGCATAATGAATATAGGATGCATACGCATAAATAATGTATTCAAAAATCCTCGATATTTCAAGTATAGTGTCTTTCAAAACTTTCCTAGAGACATTATCATCATAGAGTTGCTTCATAGAGTTGCTTCTTGACCTTAGCTAGCCACATATTGAATAATATTCAGAACCACCAGACCACTGTCCTTGTTGGTTGGCTTTACTACGTTTTTAAATTTTTATGATTACATCGAACTCTGAGACCTCATTATCACCTTTTGGTAAATTAGGTTTAAAGATTACGGCTCCAATACATCAATCAGTTAGCGCCAGAATTTTGACGTACATATGTTGGAAATGTCATTTTTTGTTAGCAAAAATTATGGAAGTTTTTATGTTTTTACTCCAGTCTTGCCCACCTCCACAAACAGTTTGAAAAAGTCATGGGTGGGTTTTAACAAGGAGTGGGCATGGTTGAGCAATGTCAAAATTCATCATATTTTTGCCCAAAATAATGGCATTGACAGAAATGCGATGGAGTACTGGAGTTAAAAGTTGCAACTAATACATTAATTTTAATTAATTGAAAACATATTACTCCAGCATGCTGTTCATCAACACTGGCATAGAAAAAACAGCTTTGAATAATAAGGGCCTTGGTGTGATAATTACTTTTCCAATTGGGAAACTTTCTCCTTTACCAATTAAATTAACTTTTCACCACATTGTTCATGGAAGGAGTTTGAAAAACACATTTTCTTAAATCAATTCATAATTATTTCATCAAATCTATATTGTCCCAATCAATTCTATTCTCCATAGTTGTATCTCCTCCAAAATGAGCTTGCATCCTAATTCTTTAAATAGCAAGGCATATAAGTTTATTTCAAACTAAGGCAAATCAAATTTAGTATCTGGACAGGTCTTCTCTAATAATCTAAATACTTTTTACTGTCACTATTAGTTAGGATTTTGCCATCATTATTTTCTTTTTAAAAACAAGTATTAGGTTTACTACAAGGGGACCACAATGGGATCCAGCAAGGTCCCCCCATAGGTGAAAATATCAATGACTGCTTTAGCTGTACTTTCTGAACTCTTAATTACTCTTTCAATTTTAAAAAAAAATAAAGACAATAGTGGCTGATGAGGATTTATTAGAAAAGCTCCTTGATTATATGTGTGACTGTTTCACTAATCAGGGTTATCGTAAACAATTGATTAGGATATGCAAATTAGCTCAAAACCGTAATAATCTTTAAGAAAATGGGAAAAAGGAGCATGGGTTGCAGCTATATGACTAAAGATGCATGCTGTGTCTGAAGAGTGGAAACTTGAAAGGTACATCTGGTGCATGTTGTTTTCTTCCTGCATTTTTAAAGGATCATAATTATATCTCCAACACTAGACCAGAAATGTAAATAATGTTATTCTTCCTGAACACACACAATATTAACCTAATTTTTAAAGTGCTTTGAGTCTAATCAAATTCACCTCAAATTTGTCTGCAGTTCTATGCACCAGCAGTTCCACAAATAAGAGATGATGTAAGTTTAGACTACACAGGCTAAGCATGCACCAAAATGATCAAAAAGCGTGATGCACTTTGATAACTTTGGCACATTTTTAAACTGTCTAGTCTAAAGGTACCTTCACACTCAGCGACGCTGCAGCGATACCGACAACGATGTCGATCGCTGCAGCGTCGCTGTTTGGTCGCTGGAGAGCTGTCACACAGACAGCTCTCCAGAGACCAACGATGCCGGTAACCAGGGTAAACATCGGGTTACTAAGCGCAGGGCCGCGCTTAGTAACCCGATGATTACCCTGGTTACCATCGTAAAAGTAAAAAAAACAAACACTACATACTTACCTTCCGCTGTCTGTCCCCGGCGCTCTGCTTCTCTGCTCTGGCTGTGAGCACAGCGGCCGGAAAGTACAGCGGTGACGTCACCGCTGTGCTCTGCTTTCCTGCACTCCTCCTGCATCCTGTGTCAGCGACGGCCAGCCGGAAAGCAGAGCAGTGATGTCACCGCTCTGCTTTCCGGCTGGCCGGCGCTCACAGCCAGTGCAGAGAAGCACAGTGCCGGGGACAGACAGCGGAAGGTAAGTATGTAGTGTTTGTTTTTTTTAACTTTTACGATGGTAACCAGGGTAAACATTGGGTTACTAAGCGCGGCCCTGCGCTTAGTAACCCGATGTTTAACCTGGTTACCAGTGAAGACATCGCTGAATCGGCGTCACACACGCCGATTCAGCGATGTCTGCAGGGAGTCCAGCGATGAAATAAAGTTCTTGACTTTCTGCAGGGACCAACGACATCACAGCAGGATCCTGATCGCTGCTGCGTGTCAAACTGAACGATATCGCTAGCCAGGACGCTGCAACTTCACGGATCGCTAGCGATATCGTTCAGTGTGACGTGTTATGATAAGGTAATTCAGTACCACAATGGACATAGAAGTCAGAGCACATACAGTGACCTGACAATAACCCAAAAACATAGAACGAGCTCTGAGACGTGGGAACTCTGCTGACCGCAATCCCTAATCCTCTCCAACCACACTAGAGGCAGCCGTGGATTGCGCCTAACGCTCCCTATGCAACTCGGCACAGCCTGAGAAACTAGCTAGCCTGAAGATAGAAAATAAGCCTACCTTGCCTCAGAGAAATACCCCAAAGGAAAAGGCAGCCCCCACATATAATGACTGTGAGTTAAGATGAAGACAAACGTAGAGATGAAATAGATTTAGCAAAGTGAGGCCCGACTTTCTGAACAGAGCGAGGATAGGAAAGGTAACTTTGCGGTCAACACAAAACCCTACAAAAAATCACGCAAAGGGGACAAAAAGACCCTCCGTACCGAACTAACGGCACGGAGGTACACCCTCTGCGTCCCAGAGCTTCCAGCAAGCAAGAAAAAACAAATAGCAAGCTGGACAGAAAAAAACAGCAATCAAAATAGCAAAAGCGGAACTTAGCTATGCAGAGCAGCAGGCCACAGGAACGATCCAGGAGGAAACAGGTCCAATAATAGAACATTGACTGGAGGCCAGGATCAAAGCACTAGGTGGGGTTAAATAGAGCAGCACCTAACGACATCACCACATCACCTGAGGAAGGAAACTCAGAAGCCGCAGTACCACTCTCCTCCACCAACGGAAGCTCACAGAGAGAATCAGCCGAAGTACCACTTGTGACCACAGGAGGGAGCTCTGCCACAGAATTCACAACAGTACCCCCCCCTTGAGGAGGGGTCACCGAACCCTCACCAGAGCCCCCAGGACGACCAGGATGAGCCATATGAAAGGCACGAACAAGATCGGGAGCATGGACATCAGAGGCAAAGACCCAGGAATTATCTTCCTGAGCATAACCCTTCCACTTAACCAGATACTGGAGTTTCCGTCTTGAAACACGAGAATCCAAAATCTTCTCCACAATATACTCCAACTCCCCCTCCACCAAAACCGGGGCAGGAGGATCAACAGATGGAACCATAGGTGCCACGTATCTCCGCAACAATGACCTATGGAATACGTTATGTATGGAAAAGGAATCTGGAAGGGTCAGACGAAAAGACACAGGATTAAGAACCTCAGAAATCCTATACGGACCAATGAAACGAGGTTTAAACTTAGGAGAGGAAACCTTCATAGGAATATGACGAGAAGATAACCAAACCAAATCCACAACACGAAGTTGGGGACCCACACAGCGTCTGCGATTAGCGAAACGTTGAGCCTTCTCCTGGGACAAGGTCAAATTGTCCACTACATGAGTCCAAATCTGCTGCAACCTATCCACCACAGTATCCACACCAGGACAGTCCGAAGACTCAACCTGCCCTGAAGAGAAACGAGGATGGAACCCAGAGTTGCAGAAAAACGGCGAAACCAAGGTAGCAGAGCTGGCCCGATTATTAAGGGCGAACTCAGCCAAAGGCAAAAAGGACACCCAGTCATCCTGATCAGCAGAAACAAAGCATCTCAGATATGTTTCCAAGGTCTGATTGGTTCGTTCGGTCTGGCCATTAGTCTGAGGATGGAAAGCCGAGGAAAAAGACAAGTCAATGCCCATCCTAGCACAAAAGGCTCGCCAAAACCTCGAAACAAACTGGGAACCTCTGTCAGAAACGATATTCTCTGGAATGCCATGTAAACGAACCACATGCTGGAAGAACAATGGAACCAAATCAGAGGAGGAAGGTAATTTAGACAAGGGTACCAAATGGACCATCTTAGAGAAGCGATCACAGACCACCCAAATGACTGACATCTTTTGAGAGACGGGAAGATCTGAAATAAAATCCATAGAGATATGTGTCCAAGGCCTCTTCGGGACCGGCAAGGGCAAAAGCAACCCACTGGCACGAGAACAGCAGGGCTTAGCCCGAGCACAAATCCCACAGGACTGCACAAAAGAATGCACATCCCGCGACAGAGATGGCCACCAAAAGGATCTAGCCACTAACTCTCTGGTACCAAAGATTCCAGGATGACCAGCCAACACCGAACAATGAACCTCAGAGATAACTTTATTCGTCCACCTATCAGGGACAAACAGTTTCTCCGCTGGGCAAGGATCAGGTTTATTAGCCTGAAATTTTTGCAGCACCCGCCGCAAATCAGGGGAGATGGCAGACACAATTACTCCCTCTTTGAGAATACCCGCCGGCTCAGATAAACCCGGAGAGTCAGGCACAAAACTCCTAGACAGAGCATCCGCCTTCACATTTTTAGAGCCCGGAAGGTACGAAATCACAAAGTCAAAACGGGCAAAAAACAGCGACCAACGAGCCTGTCTAGGACTCAACCGCTTGGCAGACTCGAGATAAGTCAAGTTCTTATGATCAGTCAAGACCACCACGCGATGCTTAGCTCCTTCAAGCCAATGACGCCACTCCTCGAATGCCCACTTCATGGCCAGCAACTCTCGATTGCCAACATCATAATTTCACTCAGCAGGCGAAAACTTCCTGGAAAAGAAGGCGCATGGTTTCATCACCGAGCAATCAGAACTTCTCTGCGACAAAACAGCCCCTGCTCCAATCTCAGAAGCATCAACCTCGACCTGGAATGGAAGCGAAACATCTGGTTGGCACAACACAGGGGCAGAAGAAAAACGACGCTTCAACTCTTGAAAAGCTTCCACAGCAGCAGAAGACCAATTGACCACATCAGTACCCTTCTTGGTCAAATCAGTCAATGGTTTAGCAATACTAGAAAAATTGCAGATGAAGCGACAATAAAAATTAGCAAAGCCCAGGAACTTTTGCAGACTTTTCAGAGATGTCGGCTGAGTCCAATCATGGATGGCTTGGACCTAAACAGGGTCCATCTCGATAGTAGAAGGGGAAAAGATGAACCCCAAAAATGAAACCTTCTGTACACCAAAGAGACACTTTGATCCCTTCACAAACAAAGAATTAGCACGCAGGACCTGAAACACCGTTCTGACCTGCTTCACATGAGACTCCCAATCATCCGAGAAGATCAAAATGTCATCCAAGTACACAATCAGGAATTTATCCAGGTACTCTCGAAAGATGTCATGCATAAAGGACTGAAACACTGATGGAGCATTGGCAAGTCCGAATGGCATTACTAGATACTCAAAATGGCCCTCGGGCATATTAAATGCAGTTTTCCATTCATCGCCTCGCTTAATACGCACAAGATTATACGCACCACGAAGATCTATCTTGGTGAACCAACTAGCCCCCTTAATCCGAGCAAACAAATCAGATAACAACGGCAAGGGGTACTGAAATTTAACCGTGATCTTATTTAGAAGGCGGTAATCTATACAAGGTCTCAGCGAACCATCCTTCTTGGCCACAAAAAAGAACCCTGCTCCTAATGGCGACGATGACGGGCGAATATGCCCCTTCTCCAAGGACTCCTTCACATAACTCCGCATAGCGGCGTGCTCAGGCACAGATAAATTAAACAGTCGACCTTTTGGGAATTTACTACCAGGAATCAAATCGATAGCACAATCACAATCCCTATGCGGAGGTAGGGTATCGGACTTGGGCTCATCAAATACATCCCGGTAATCAGACAAGAACTCTGGAACCTCAGAAGGGGTGGATGACGAAATAGACAGAAATGGGACATCACAATGTACCCCCTGACAACCCCAGCTGGACACAGACATGGATTTCCAATCTAATACTGGATTATGGACTTGTAGCCATGGCAACCCCAACACGACCACATCATGCAGATTATGCAACACCAGAAAGCGAATAACCTCCTGATGTGCAGGAGCCATGCACATGGTCGCTGGGTCCAGTACTGAGGCTTATTCTTGGCCAAAGGCATAGCATCAATTCCTCTCAATGGAATAGGACACTGCAAGGGCTCCAAGAAAAACCCACAACGCCTAGCATACTCCAAGTCCATCAAATTCAGGGCAGCGCCTGAATCCACAAATGCCATGACAGAATAAGATGACAAAGAGCAGATCAAGGTAACGGACAAAAGAAATTTTGACTGTACCGTACCAATGGTGGCAGACCTAGCGAACCGCTTAGTGCGTTTAGGACAATCAGAGATAGCATGAGTGGAATCACCACAGTAGAAACACAGCCCATTCAGACGTCTGTGTTCTTGCCGTTCAACTCTGGTCAAAGTCCTATCGCACTGCATAGGCTCAGGTTTATGCTCAGATAATACCGCCAAATGGTGCACAGATTTACGCTCACGCAAGCGTCGACCGATCTGAATGGCCAAAGACATAGACTCATTCAGACCAGCAGGCATAGGAAATCCCACCATGACATCCTTAAGGGCTTCAGAGAGACCCTTTCTGAAAATAGCTGCGAGCGCACCTTCATTCCATTGAGTGAGTACGGACCACTTTCTAAATTTCTGACAATATACCTCTATCTCATCCTGACCCTGACACAGAGCCAGCAAATTTTTCTCTGCCTGATCCACTGAATTAGGTTCATCGTACAGCAATCCGAGCGCCAGGAAAAACGCATCGATATTACTTAATGCAGGATCTCCTGACGCAAGAGAAAATGCCCAGTCCTGAGGGTCGCCACGTAAAAAAGAAATAATGATCCTAACTTGTTGAACTGGGTCACCAGAGGAGCGAGGTTTCAAAGCCAGAAATAGTTTACAATTATTTTTGAAACTCAGAAATTTAGTTCTATCTCCAAAAAACAAATCAGGAATAGGAATTCTTGGTTCTAACATAGAATTCTGAACCACAAAGTCTTGAATATTTTGTACTCTTGCAGTGAGCTGATCCACACATGAAGACAGACCTTTAATGTCCATCGCTACACCTGTGTCCTGAACCACCCAAATGTCTAGGGGAAAAAAAAGGCAAAACGCAGTGCAGAGAAAAAAAAATGGTCATAGAACTTCTTTTTTCCCTCTATTGAGAATCATTAGTACTTTGGGCCTCCAGTACTGTTATGATAAGGTAATTCAGTACCACAATGGACATAGAAGTCAGAGCACATACAGTGACCTGACAATAACCCAAAAACATAGAACGAGCTCTGAGATGTGGGAACTCTGCTGACCGCAATCCCTAATCCTCTCCAACCACACTAGAGGCAGCCGTGGATTGCGCCTAACGCTCCCTATGCAACTCGGCACAGCCTGAGAAACTAGCTAGCCTGAAGATAGAAAATAAGCCTACCTTGCCTCAGAGAAATACCCCAAAGGAAAAGGCAGCCCCCACATATAATGACTGTGAGTTAAGATGAAAAGACAAACGTAGAGATGAAATAGATTTAGCAAAGTGAGGCCCGACTTTCTGAACAGAGCGAGGATAGGAAAGGTAACTTTGCGGTCAACACAAAACCCTACAAAAAACCACGCAAAGGGGGCAAAAAGACCCTCCGTACCGAACTAACGGCACGGAGGTACACCCTCTGCGTCCCAGAGCTTCCAGCAAGCAAGAAAAAACAAATAGCAAGCTGGACAGAAAAAAACAGCAATCAAAATAGCAAAAGCGGAACTTAGCTATGCAGAGCAGCAGGCCACAGGAACGATCCAGGAGGAAACAGGTCCAATACTAGAACATTGACTGGAGGCCAGGATCAAAGCACTAGGTGGGGTTAAATAGAGCAGCACCTAACGACATCACCACATCACCTGAGGAAGGAAACTCAGAAGCCGCAGTACCACTCTCCTCCACCAACGGAAGCTCACAGAGAGAATCAGCCGAAGTACCACTTGTGACCACAGGAGGGAGCTCTGCCACAGAATTCACAACAGTGACGGTACCTTAAGTTAGAGCATTAGCCCAAAAGTATTTAAAATGTCTTTTATTGTATTTCCATTTACAAATTTCATGATGCTCAATGCTGTGATCAGATGTTACTGATGTTTGATATCTTTTTTATTTATTTAATATTTATATTATTTTTAATTTTTTTTGTTTTGTTACTATGTTCTTTCCATTTGATGTTAATGGATTTGATGGTGCTCTGGGGGATCATCAGAGAATGGGATATTTTTTTTTATAACCCAACCTTGACTTGTTCTTCTCAACAATTTTGTCCTTGACTGTAGGGTTGAGCGAAACGGGTCGAAATTGTTCAAAAGTCGCCGACTTTTGGCAAGGTCGGGTTTCATGAAACCCGACCCGACCCCAGTGGGGGGTCGGCCATGAAGTCGGCGATCTTTTGAATCTGGAATCGGAATTCCGATCCCGATTCCCGATATGTTTAAGATATCGGGAATTGGTATCGGAATTCAGATTAAAGTGTAAAATATAGAATTAAAATAAAAAATATTGCAATACTTACCCTCTGACGCGCCCTGGTACTAACCGGCAGCCTTCCTCCTTCGAATCCGCGCTTCTAGGACCTTGCCGTGACGTCGCGGTGACGTCGCGGCTTGTGATTGGCCGCGCGGCCGCCCATGTGACCGCTCGCGCGGCCAATCACAAGCCGCGACGTCACCCGCGACGTCACCGAAGGTCCTGGAAGGGCTGATTCTTAGGAAGGAAGGCTGTCGGAAGGAAGCAGGGCGCTTCCGAGGGTGAGTATATACCTAATAGGTAATCTAAATATGGATCCCAGGGCCTGAAGGAGAGTTTCCGCTCCTTCAGACCCTGGGAACCATGGAAACCCAATGCACTGCATTGGGTTTCGAGTTTCGGCCGACCCCGACCACGACTTTTTTATAGGATCGGCCAATTTCACTCGACCCGACTTTTCCAAAAGTCGGGTTTCGTGAAACCCGACCCGATCCTATAAAAGTGAAGGTCGCTCAACCCTACTTGACTGGTTTGAAGATCTCCTTGGTCTTCATGGTGGTGTTTGGTTAGTGGTTCATCTTATGTAATGGTGTTACAGCCTTTGTGGCCTTTCAAAAGAGGTGTGTGTATATACTGACAGACCACGTGAGACATAGATTGCACACAGGTGGACTTCCTTCCACTAAGCATAGGACTTAGGAAGATAATTGATTGCACAAGAAATTTTTAGGGGCTTCATCACAAAGGGTAAACTAAACATATATTCACATACCAATTTTTAGATATTTTTCTCACTTCACCAATTTAGATTATTTAGTACTGATGCATTACATACAAATCGGAATACAAAAATATTTAAACATAAGTTATATATAATGTAACAAAATAGGTAAAAAGCCAAGGGGGTTGAATACTTTTGCAAACTCCTATATATAGAAATTCAAAACTCCTAAGAAAGAAAAAATGTGCAAATTCTTTCAAAAATCATTTGTGAAAACATCCTTCTTAGAATGAAATGCATGTCATTTTTTAAAGGTTTGTTAAAAAAAACTCTAAATAGTATTTTAAAGGGAAACTGTCGGCAGTTTTTTTATATGTAATCTGAGAACAGCATGATGTCGGAGGATGAGACCCTGAATCTAACGCTGTGTGACTTGCTGGTCTGCATGCTGTCATATTTATACAATCACTTTTTTCTCTCCTGCAGATTCTGCTGTGCTCAGAATGCTGAGCCCTGTTAAACCTGCCCACATCACTGATTGGCAGATTTCTGTGTGCACCATGCTTTGGCTATGAGGCTAGAGTTACCTAGTCCTGTAATAATAATCTCCTGCTGACGAAGCACTGATTTTAATGGCACAGTAACACGCAGCCCAGTAAGTGACACATCACTGGAATCGGGTTCTCTGCCCCTACATTATGCTGATCTTGGATTACAAAACAAAACCTGCTGACGGGTTCTCTGTAGTGAATTGTATGTTTGTTTGCTTGTTCAGGCATAATGTTACTAGGTGGCCATCTTCCTCTTTATAGATTTTATAGATTTGGTATTTAATACTGGTGGAAATTTTAAATGTCAACGTTTGCACATTATGATGGGGCCCGACCCATCCTCTGTAATCTACTTATCTTTGTTAATTAAATAATTGTAAAAAAAAAAGTGTGTACAGAGGGATGTATTGTGTACCAGTTAGACAGGACTGAGGCATTCTTAACTAAACTTTTCATTTTACTTTGATAATTAACCCTTCTTTCAGGGAAGTTTTATTCCTTTCCGTTTGTTAACCGTGATTAGCATTTTTCAGTATGTGTTGAATTAAGTACAAATTATCTTCATTACAATATAAAATAATAATTTTCTTTTTTTTACACCAAGCAACAATAATTGGCACCATTCATCACCAAGAATCAATGTGCTAATCAAGTAGGAAATCATAATGTTGTTTGATTCCATGAGCTTTCGAACCTGTAATATCAGCTTGTTATAAAATACATACAGTAAGCATTATTTATGTAATCAGCATAATAAGTGGCGCTTTATAACTGGTAGAAAATAGCAGCAAATCTCTTTTTATATAATGAATTGTTAAAACATTGCTTACAAGATAAAAATTAAAATATTAGCATATGCTGATCATGGAAAAGAAAATCAGACATGACAGATCACAGTATAAAAAAAGCCTTCCTGGGGCACAGTTGTAGGAAAATATGCAACAAAAGATGAAATCTCAGAGGTTCTACAGTCACGGATATCTAATTTCATTGTTCACATTTTATGAGAAAATTGCATAAATGTTATTTATTGATAAAACAACAAAAAAAGCCTAATCAGATGTGGCAATGCACGACCTAAAAATCAGAGTCTGCCTAGTACATTGCAAATTTATTGCAGAATTGTGATTGCAGAAACTGCACCAAAATTCATTAATTATACTTTAATATTTATTCAAAATGTGAACCTGTCCTAAATGTATGTGGCTGAGGGATTCGGCAGGTGAAACTTAAACCTGATAGTGCTTTAAAGAGGTAGTCTCAAGTTTGGAAGTTCTCAGATATCCATGGGATATTATGGGGTCTGACCCATGGGAACCCCACCAATATAGAGAATCGGACCCTTGGAGATAGCGAAAAGCAGCGCTTGTCATGTCTTCATCACTCCCATAAGAATGAATGATGTGGAGGTGTGCATAACCAACCACTATTACATTCACACAGTGCTCTTTATAGCCCCGGTTCTCGGGATTGGTGGAGGTACCAGCGGTTGGACCCCTAGTGAAAGGGAAGTAATCCTCAATCCATGTATAGGGGATAACTTCCAAACTTGAGAATATTCTTTTAAGGGGGATGTATTATTAAAAATTGCGTCTTTTTCAAATGGATGCTGCTGATTACTGCAAGTCTAGGGACTGTGGGCGCATCATACTGTGGGGGTCATTGTGGGGTAAAACAGCAATAACTCACAAGGCGCACAATGATCCTATCAAGGTAAATCACTAGTAGCAGGGATCCAATATAGAATAAAAAAGTAACTTTTAATTGATCATTTTAAAAACTGCGGCTAAACCAATTAGCCCATTACGAGCGGGATAGACCACACTTGGGTAATATACAAGACAGGAAAAGACAGGGAAATTAGGGTGCTCTTGTATCCATGCCCCCTCCTGAATATATGGACGACCTCTTCAGTAGACTACAAGTGGTGAGACCATACCATTTTTATTACCGCACTGGTTCACTTTTGCCCTTTATGTACATGTTTTGTGCCTGTTTACGGGTTCACTGTGGTGGTTTCAAATTGTGTGTGGGAACCTTGGGGACATTTTGTTTTAAGAGCACAGTAAAAGTACTGTTTTTTGGGTACTTTGGGGCATCATACTTTGTGGGTGACACTGTGAGGTCACCATACTGTATATGGCGAGTGCACTATGAGGGCTGCGAAAGGAATATCATAGTGGATAAGAACACTGTAAGGATTCAACGGGGCAAAATGACTGTGTAAGCAAAGAAGTTGGGAGGTACATCCTCTGTGACTGCGCCTATTAATAAATGTTTTTTAAGTGGAGGGCGGCCAGTTAGGGCATTTTCTAGGGAGCCACTATCCTAGACCAATGATATAACACACCAGTGGTATGTTCTACATGTATCAGATTATTTATTTCGAACAAAAGTATTTGTTTAAATTCTCTTTAACCTAAGACATTACACATTTTTACTGATTGATTTTCCAAGATAATTTTTTGATACCGGTATTAACAGTCGACAGGAAGCAGGTGGCAAGAATTTGACAAAGTATTCAAAAATTATATAGTAGAAGCCCCTTGGGTATAATTGGGGTAATTTACAATCTACCTGAAACTGAAGTTTTAGTTTTGAATGTCATCATCCTTTAATGTTGAACTCGTTGTTTATAATCCATTTACCGTGACTTCATGTACAAAGTGACGTCTACTATGACAGCCCGAGCAGTCGTTCTTCTCACTCTTGGAAACCCTACACTTATTTGCGTCTTCTGCAGTTCTCTAAATTATCAATAATTCGCACATCTTAAACATGAATATAACCATGACAAAGTATGTTGCAGGATTACTTTTGTGTAATAATAGAAGGAAGAATACATTTGTCTGGAGGCACCAGACCATGTGATTTATAACTAAGTTGTTCAGATGAAGTTTGAAGGTTCCCAGGCTTCATTTTATACACGCAGCAGTCAGTATATTAATGGCATGTTGATGAAATAATGCACCTAGGAAATACCATTTATTTAATAGCAGAATAGATCTGATGAATCAGGCCCATATCTCTTTGTTATGCATTCCTTTAACAAGGAGTATGAGGAAATAGCATTATAGGGGCCACTAACCTTTATTTAAAAAAAAAACAGCTAAAAATCTTCTGTGCACATTAAACTCTACTCAACTCTTCTTTTTACCAGGTAATACAGTGCTGATTCATTGTCAGTGCCCCTTGATATTTGTTTAAAAGCAGTCGGCATTAATGGCATGATGAAAAATGGATATCAGGGCTCCAATTATCACAGGTCTTTAATAGTATTGGTCTTTTGATTTGAGCCAAAGGGACACTTATGTCCCCCTTTTCTCCTGGGTCTGGGTGCGACTGCAACCCTTGCATTCATTTTAGTTACACGATTGGTCAACATGAAAGTAAGGGCTTTCCTTCTTACCTGCAGCCTTTGTGATTTCCCCTTCTTGAAAACTTGGAATCTCCTTTCCACACTCTGAGTGTCACAATCCATTTTTTGATTCGTGGCAGCTCTGGTTTCACTATGATTTAAATGAAGCTTTTTTCCTTTCAGGACCAGCGGGGGTTAATATCAGTTTCCCTCTCTGACAATCTTTTGTAACTGCAGAGATGTTAGGTCAGCTGATGTGGGTGGTGACCATTCCCACCATCCTTTAAATGGTCTCCTGATGCATCAGCTGACTGTCGGTGATAGCGCAATCTACAGTGACCAAGTCGGGAGTAAGGACCTCGCTGGCTGCTGTGGTTTATCAACTGGTTTTGTGAGTTTGTGATCCTGTTGCCTTTATTTTGCTGCGTGGTGCTTTGCTGCAGAGGAAGTTGTAAAGCTAAGTTGTGTTATTACCCTGTTTGTCTCGTGTTTGTCACTGTCCCATTTTGTACTATCTGCAGTGGTGATGCTAGCGCCCTTGCTGGCCAGTGCACTAGCCAGTGCAGTGTGAGGTGACAGAAAGGGACAAGGTTCCTGATGGCGGTGGGGGGAAGGACTCACTTAGGGTGTTAGGGGAGGGCAGAGTAAGGCTCAGATTTGAGCAGGATGTGACCATTCCTCATTTCCCTATTGGTAGGCCCTTCTTCACCCCTTTACCATTCCGTTGTGTGTCGTGCCATCCAAAGACCGACACCCCCCTGTGGGGTCGCTTTGCATATTGTAACACTGAGCTGGAAAAGAGATTGGGGGAGAGAAGACCCAGCAAAGAGAATTTTGCTATCAGATCAATGTCAGAAGCAACAGGACAATCAGTTAGGGGAAGGAGTTACACAGACAAAAAAGCAGTAGCATGCTACAAAATGCTTAATTAAAGGTAGTCCGTCAATCCAAACCGACAAGATCAACTAATCATATCACCTTGTCACACCTTAAGTGCCCTAAGCATTATATATGTTCTGCAGAAACTGGAACATAATTAAATATGCTAATTAGGGTGCTCAGTGAACCCTTGGTGTGGTCAAGATGCTAAGAACTCCATTGCAAACATTAGTTTTGCATGCCCTGCCTCCCTCACTGGTGATTGCGGACACATATAAAGCAAGTGGACCGAAATCTACACTGAGTCTCTTGGGAATACCAAAGGTGCAGCAAGCACCTTAATTAGCAGATATAATAAAACTACATAGATATGGGTATTTATATGTGACCTCATACATGACACACTACCGCACCTTGAGAAAGAAAGACGAAATGCGCGTCGGTGTCGGCGTGGCACGAGTCCGGACTTTGATATACTATGGTAAGCAATGCTGATAGGGAGATGCTATAGGCTCCATTGATCGTGCGCGCATTTACAATGATCTCTGGAATATTTTGGCATTTATTACTCATTCCCTCACACATAATCATGCACTAAGCACTTCATGGGTTGCATAGTATATCATTGGTTGTCTAGACATTGGTAGCCATCACTACCTGATCCTAGTCTGGAATGTTTTAATTGTTTTGATTAATTAAAGTTACAGGTTTCTATACAACTGGACCTATTACTTCTATTTTTCTTGTGTTGACCATGTTTGACATTGTATTCGATAGCATAAGCGTTGCAATTTTTTTTTCAGACTTAAAAATCACTGATGAAATACTAATGTTAAAAACTGACCTATCCTAATGGTGTGATCTTTGTAGGATTTCTTCTCCCATAAGGATGTGGGCTTAGTGGATAATATCAGCTTTGACTTTAATAATATTAAGAAAGATACCCAATTTTACACCTAGGTAGGAAATGAACAATAAAAATATGTCCATACCCTCAAAGGCTTCACTGACAATAAAAACCAGAGAGTCATGTTGATTGAAAATTAGGAGACCTGTAAAACCTCAAGATTGGATCAATAAAAAGGAAACATGGCTAATTCAATTGCCTTTGCAATGATTTTCAAATCTACATGTAGACAGACTGTCACAGCATTAACAGTTCTAGGTTGAATAACGTGTTTTATTGAATCCTATGGGCACAAAGCTGCTGAGAAAAAATGCACCTGATTATATGGCAATAATTTAAATTTAAATAACATATATGTACACTCCATTTCAGAGGAGTAATGATTGTTTTTGCAGAGGGTGTCACAGCGACTGACACAAGCGGGAGGAGTCCTGTCAAAACCAATTTCACCTGGATGTTTGTCACCAGATGCATATTCAGGTGAAATGTATTGCTGTGCAGAAACTCAACAACTCCCTGTGCTTGCTGCAATATACGCCACCAGCCAATCAAAGGTCAGCAGATGACGTCGGCTTGCCAGTGACGCATAGCAGTGATGTCATGTGCTGCTCATGCAGGTTCAACGAAGTCAGCTGCCAGCTCTTGCCTTGCCTGCAGAAGAGGATGTCAAGTATTTTGGGAGCTGAGAAAGGTGAGTAAAATCCAGAATGGGGGACATTATTATAGAACGGGGGACATTATACCAGGATGGGGGAAATTATACCATGATTGGGATATTTAGGCAGTATGGAGGGCATTATACCAGATTGTGAACTTTATACCAGGATGGGGGATATTATACCAGGATGGAGACATTATAGCAGCATGGTGGGCATTATACTAGATTGGGGACATTATACCAGATTCGGTGACATTATGCCAGAATGAAAGACATTATACCAGGATGGGGGACATTATACCTAGATGGGAGACATTATACCAGGATGGTGACATAACATGGGGTACATTACACCAGGATGGGAGACATTATACCAGAATGAGGGACATTATATTAGGATGGGGAATGGTGCCAGTGTAGGTGTAAGGATTCCGACCTTTCCTTGTGCCTGTTTGCCCTGTCATGGAACTTCCTGTCTGTCCTGATTATTTAAGTCTGGGTCATGTGTTCTCCTGTGCCTGAGTATTTTGTGCTGTTGGCTCCTGAGCTTCTGCCTGTTTGCTGGTGAACTCCCTCCTTCTGCTGCTCATTACTCGGTGGTCTCCCTCACCACATTCAGCTGCCTGCCATCCATCTTCCGTGTGCCCCTGGATCCTGACCGGAGTTGTCTTGGGTGCCGCCTCTCACCTCTGGAACTGCTATGACAGGTGGCACACCAGTGGAAGGATCACCCTTGTTTGCAAAATGTTTCCCAGTGTTGTGCCTCTTTGCACAACCACACCAGCTGAGGAAGTTGTACTTTTCTCACCAAGAAAGATTTACTCATCTGCTACTCTTAGATAGCGCTCCCCCTCTTTTTCCCTTGTCCTCTCTTTCCCAGGACTTCATTCTCACAATGCACCATCTGCATATTATTGAACTTCCACAAACAAGTGCTGTGCGCACTAGGGTTGAGCGAAACGGGTCGGCCAGATTCAGAAGTCGCCGACTTTTGGCAAAGTCGGGTTTCATGAAACCCGACCCGACCCCTTTGTGGGGTCGGCCATGAGGTCGGCGATCTTCTGAATCTGGAATCGGAATTCCGATACCGATTCCCGATATGTTTAAGATATCCGGAATCGGTATCGGAATTCAGATTTAAGTGTAAAATAAAGAATAAAAATATAAAATATTGCTATACTCACCCTCGGACGCGCCCTGGTTGTAACCGGGAGCCTTCCTTCCTAAGAATCAGCGCTTGAAGGACATTTCGATGACGTCGCAGCTTGTGATTGGTCGCGTGAGCGGTCACATGGGCGTCACGCGACCAATCACAAGCCGCGACATCATCGAAAGGTCCTTCAAGCGCTGATTCTTAGGAAGGAAGGCTGCGGGTTACAACCAGGGCGCGTCCGAGGGTGAGTATAGCAATATTTTTTATTTTTCTTCTTTATTTTACACAATAATATGGATCGCAGGGCCTGAAGGAGAGTTTGCTCTCCTTCAGACCCTGGGAACCATTAGAAACCCAATGCACTGCATTGGGTTTCGTGTTTCGGCCAACCCCGACCCCGACTTTTCTATAGGATCGGCCGATTTCACTCGACCCGACTTTTGAAAAAGTCGGGTTTCGTGAAATCCGACCCGATCCTATAAAAACAAAAGTCGCTCAACCCTAGTGTGCACATGTGATCGAGTTTTGCTGGACTTCCTCGTTTAAGTGCTGTGTGCATTCCCACTACACTTTTGCTGGATTTCCACGTTTAAGAATTGTGTGCATTCGCACAAATAACCTACTGGACTTCCTCGTTTTGTTCGATCCCGCGTCATATCCTTGTTGGACTGGTTCGTACTAGTGGTTCGCCCCCGCTATTCAGTTTACTGTGATTTACCATATTGTGCTGAGCACCTCGTTACAAATGCAGGAATATCTGTGTTAGTTCTGTTTGCATTTCTGTTTTGTTTAAATACATCTTTTGCTGCAGCTTTGCTCTCAGACTGGTTTTATCCCACTCTATCAGATTCCTTAGTACCTACATAATTATTACAGTAGGAAATTAGTAAAAGAGTTTTTTTTATCATATATGGGGGACTACCACATTTACATAGAGGTTGTTCAAGTATTAGACAACCCCTTTAAAGGAATGTTTAACATTAAGCATATTCTTTAAAAATGTTGGTTGATTTTTTTTTAATTTTCACTATATTACAAAAATATCCTAAACTTAGCAATTTTCACTATAACGACTAGAGCTAATTGTGCTTATGTTGAGACTTCCTACTATACAGAATTGATTTCTCAGTAACTATTTCATTATCATCGCAGGATTGCAATGGAAGCTAGCACCTAAGTATACATTTATGATATATACTTGATACATACATGTATGTATGTTGTATGTGTGAACTTAGCCAAAAATAACAGTTCATCTAGTTCCTCTTCCTGCACAAGGACCCCTGCAGAGGTCACAGAGCATACCAATAAAACTCTCCTGTAGAAGTAAATGAGTCAGATCTTGATTATTGCTGTCTAAAGGTACCGTTACACTAAGCGACATACCAACGATCACGACCAGCGATACGACCTGGCCGTGATCGTTGGTAAGTCGTTGTGTGGTCGCTGGAGAGCTGTCACACAGACAGCGATCTCTAGCGACCAACGATCAGGGGAACGACTTCGGCATCGTTGAAACTGTCTTCAACGATGCCGAAGTCCCCCTGCAGCACCCGGGTAACCAGGGTAAACATCGGGTTACTAAGTGCAGGGCCGCGCTTAGTAACCCGATATTTACCCTGGTTACCATTGTAAAAGTAAAAAAAAAACCACTACATACTCACATTCTGATGTCTGTCACGTCCCCCGCCGTCAGCTTCCCTGCACTTTCTGTGTCAGCGCCGGCAGTAACAGCGGTGACGTCACCGCTGTGCTCTGCTTTACGGCCGGCGCTGACACAGTCAGTGCAGGGAAGCTGACACCGGGGGACGTGACAGACATCAGAATGTGAGTATGTAGTGTTTTTTTTTAACTTTTACAATGGTAACCAGGGTAAATATCGGGTTACTAAGCGCGGCCCTGCACTTAGTAACCCGATACTTACCCTGGTTACAAGTGAACACATCGCTGGATCGGCGTCACACACGCCGATCCAGCGATGACAGCGGGTGATCAGCGACCAAAAAAAGGTCCTGATCATTCCCCAATGACCAACAATCTCCCAGCAGGGCCCTGATCGTTGGTCACTGTCACACATAACGAGATCGTTAGCGGGATCGTTGCTACATCACAAAAAGCGTGATGTTGCAATGATATAATTAATGATATCGTTATGTGTGAAGGTACCTTAAGGTCCATGTGGCTCATGTAAAGCATAGTTGTAAATGCTACTAATAGTAGCTCTGACAAGATAGCTGCCCCTATAATAATTTACAGAAAATGCATAAAAATTTGAGTCCTATATGGATGATCCATATCCAGTTTTAACCTAGCATGATACATCGCAATTCATTAACATTGGAAATTGCTATTATACGTGCAGCTGCCTGAGATTGGCACAAGAGTCTCGGCTCGCTCACACCCATATAAGTCTATGGGTGAATGAAGGAGTATATAGGTTTAAAACAATAATATTTTATTAGCAATACATCAAAAAGTGTACATACACAAATACAAAAATCAGTAAAGTGCATAAGGATAGCATAAAGAGGACATCCCCCGATGTAAGTCACCAATTGAATCAATGCATATAATGGCAGTGAGCTGCTATATCGTAGAATCTCTGTGCTAATGAATGAATGTCACTACTACCGCCGGTTAGGTAACTAGAGCAGCGTTTACCGATAAAAAAGGTATCGTGGTAAGCGAAACGCGCGTCGGGGGCTTTTCCTGGATCCAACCCGGTGTTCGCCACCTCCTTTTTTATCGGTAAGCGCTGCTCTATTTACCTAACCGGCGGTTGTAGTGACATTCATTCATTAGCACAGATATTCTACCATATAGCAGCTCATTGCCATTAAAAACATTGATTCAGTTGGTGGCTTACACCGGAGGATGTCCTCTTTATGCTATCCTTATGCACTTTACTGATTTTTGAATTTGTGTATGTACACTTTTTGATGTATTGCTAATAAAATATTATTGTTTTAAACCTATATACTCCTTCATTCTCCTCTTTTGGTATTAGACAAGGAGTTGGTGTTTCCTTTTGGTTTTGGGTTCTTTTGCACTACTTAGTGCTAATTTCCCTATTTTTGCCAATATGTTTCCTGGATTTGTTATCATAAGTCTATGAGTGCGAGTAACACAACACACACCACTCGGATAACATCCGAATACAGTGCGATATACGCCAACGCCGAGAGCAGAGGAGATGGAGAAATTAATTTCTCTGTCTCCTCCACAGCTGTGCTCCCATTCTCTCTGTGCGAGAAGCTCGGAGCACAGTAGCATGACAGTAGCAGACACTTGCAGCAGAGCAGGAGCCCAGGGTCATTGGCATATCGTATCACATGCTCTTGTATCCCGTGCCATACACTAGTCTGGCCCGGCCTAAGACTCCATCTACACATATACAATCATCAGTCCATTGCAGCAAATAGAACATATGGCCACTCATTAATGAAAAAATTCCCAGCTCGAAGACATTATCATTAGAAAACAATTTGAAAGCTACGTTACCACGATGAGTATTTCATGAGCTTCTGATGTTGCAGATTTTCTGCACCTATTAGGTAATTTAGGTTACTTGCATCTTTTCAATACTTTTTTTTTTACATGCATATTAATTGCGCTTTTATTACTGCAGTATTGGTATCTTTTTGATATGTCAAACAAAGCTGCTTTGTTTTTTATACTTCTTGGTATTTGGCTTTGATAAACTTTTATTGATACAGTCATATGCATACTACATGCATTTTTGAGCATTTCCGCATAGGAAATGTACTAAGAACATATATGTGATTTTTTTTTTACCTGTGGATTTTTAGCATCATATGCAATTCTATGGGGAAAAGCTGCACCTAAAACTCAACATTCCTACAAGACAAAATTTACATGTTGCAGACTTCAGACAAGTCAATTAACGGTGCATAAAAAGGCCCAGTGGGCATGAGATTTCTGTAAATCCCATCCATTTTGCTGGAACGCTAAAAAAACGCTAACATAAGCATCCCATCATTTTTAATGCATTCCGCATTTTTTGTGCACATGCTGTGTTTTTTCCCTCGGCGGCATCACCAGAAAAAACACAGCATGTTCATTCTTTGTGCGGAATCGCGGGGATTCCGCACACATAAGAATGCATTGATCCACTTATTTCCCGCATGGGGCTATGCCCACCATGCAGGAAGTAAGCGGATCATGTGCAGTTGGTACCCAGGTTCGAGGGGAGGAGGCTCTCCTCCAGACCCTAGGAACCATATAATTGTTAAAAAAAAAAGAATTAAAATAAAGAATTGTGATATTCTCACCTTCCGGCGTCCCCCGCAGCCTTCCCACTCCTCACGATGCTCTCGCGAGACCGCTGTGTCAGCTGAAGTCATTGCCGTGAGGTATTACTGGGACCGGGAGCTGCCGGGAGCATCGTGAGGATGCCAGAAGGTGAGAATATCACAATTTTTTATTTTTTTAAATTATTTTTAACATTATATCTTTTTACTATTGATGCTGCATAGGCAGCATCAATAGTAAAAAAGTTGGTTACACTTGTCAAACACTATATTTGACACATGTGACCAACCTGTCAATCAGTTTTCCAAGCGATGCTACAGATTGCTTGGAAAACGCTAGCATTCTACAAGCTAATTAGGCTTGAAAAACACTAGTGTTTAGCGGGAATATGCATGCCAATTCTGCATGCGATATACCCCCGGCAGGGATGTAGAATTGCCTTGGAAATTTCCGCGGCAATTCTGCAACATGTGCACTTAGCCTAAGATGTTCAACGTCATAAACTCTCCAAAAACTCATCATGGAAACTTGACCCAATGAATAGTGGAGTTATTTTTGTACACTAAAGGTAAGCAATAGCAGCAGTCATTTTAAAGTAAGTCCATTATATTTTTTACTATCATACAAGAGTTTGACCCTATATACATCTATTCTTCACAGGAGTGTAGCTCATTTATTCTAATTTCTTGAGAATATAACACACAGCGAAAGACTAGAAATTGCCCTCTGTATTTCATTGTAACATTCCCCCTGATCAGAATAAAAGAATACTGAAAAATGTTGGGCATTCTTTTCGCTGTGGTGAGCAATGTTTTTAGCCACCTCTCTTGGCTTCACACAGGGTAAAACCTAAGTTGACAGCTAAATGTTACTTATGAAAGGTTACATTCTAACCTACTCATCAATCAAACCATCCTGCCTACATGAAGGTCAGCAAATCTGCTGTGTGGGAGAATTAAACATGCATGAAAAAGGAAGTAAGAGATAGATAAATGTCCGAGCAATCATTCTCATGTTTCATCATGCGCTTTATTGGTTTTCACTGGATGCTAAACAAGGCAGGCTTAATTAAATGTAAAGGTTTAGATGATCTGACCAATAATGAGTGGTTGTAAGTAATATTTCATAGCACTTCAGAAATACTTTCTGGATTTCCCCTATTTAGCACAATAAAGGATAATAATCCAAATGTGGGTTGGAAAGAAATTGCCTTAAAATTTACAGTACATATTAAAGTTTACACACTCCTGTTAAAATGTCAGGTTTATGTCATGTAAAAAAAATTATGCCAAGAAGAATCATCTCAGAACTTTTTCCACCTTTAACACCTTCACGACTTATGACTAGGGATGAGCAAACCTGAACTGTAAAGTTCGTACCGGACACCTAGTGTCCGGTATTGAACTCTGAGCACAGAGTTTCTCTCTGAAGTCCATTTTGCTGTTCAGGCTTGGTGTCAAATAAAGTCTGTTGAAAGGCTGCAGCATAACCAATCAAAACGATTTAGGCTTTGGGCACTTCCGAAGCCATAACCGCCATTCTAGTATTGTGACCCGGCCTGTATAAACGCCGGATTACAGGTGGCACCACAATTGCGCTCTGATTAGCGTAGGGACAGTGTAAAAGAAAGAAATAATAAAAAACAATGTTGAGTACCCTCTATTTTTAATAAGAAGCGGTGAAGCTAGTCACTTCTCACGGCCAAGCCATGAGTCAGAATGGTCAAGGAGTCCAACGTCAGAAGCCAGGAGGGTACATCATAAACAGAAGGAAGAGACAAAAGAGTGGTCAGGTAACATTGTGAGGACAGAGTCCCGGGAGGATAATGGATCAGAGCTGAAGGGGTTAAAAAGACAGATGGTCAGAATGAAGTCCAAGGTCAGGCAGCAACAGATCAAGCATACAGAACTCAAACCTCACAAGCTGAATGTAGGTCTGGCAGAGGTCTGAGAGAAACATCTCATTTAAGTAGCATGGCAATCACATGGAATAGTAAACACTTGGAGACAGCCGATGCCTTCCAGTATCAGATTGGATAGTCGAACTGTCAATCACACACGCCCCTGTACCAGATTGGATGACCAACCTTCAATCAAAGTACTGACAGCTTCCGCACACCCCTATACCAGATTGGACGGCCAAGCTGTCAGTAGCTGCATCCCAGACACCAGCCAAGGGAAAGTAGACAACTGTGAGCTGGTCTTATTTTGCTAGGAAGGGCCAATATCCATGGACCCTCCTAGCCTATCTATATTAGTCCCCAGCTGTCTGCTGGTTATTAAAAATGGAGGGACCCAAGCAAAAACAACATGGGGTCCCCCCTATTTTAATAGCCAGCTAATGCAAAGCAGACAGCTACAGGCTGATATTAATAGGCAGGGAAGGTCCATGAATATTGGCCCCTTTCTAGCCTAATTCGAACAGCCTTCACCAGACCCAGAAATGACGCATCAATTAAATGCACCAATTCTGGTGCTTCCCGATTGCCCTGGTGTGGTGGTAACTGGGGTAATATTTTTCGTGGTTGTTGTCAGCTGTGCAATATTAGCTGGCATTAAGCCCAGGGATTAGTTTTGGAGAATCATATATCAGACAGTCCCATTTCTAACTCCGTATTTAAAAATAAAAGACCCACATACACAGAAAAAAAATATTTGAATTAAGACTCCCCCCATATTCCCTAGTTTATGTATTTATTAATAAAAAAATAACCCCAGCAGTATGAACGTAATCCATTGTGGTTCTCACGACGTCTAGAGATTCTCTCCTGCAACCTATGGAGTATCATTCTGAAAACAATGCTTCATAGGTTAATTGCCATGCTTTTTCTCGGGCAATGACATCAGTAACGTCATCGCCCACGAGACATGGCCGGGAGTAATCTATGCAGCCTTGTCCACACGTAAGTGAGCAGAGGTTGAGAACTTTCCAAAAGAAATAGTCAAATGTCCAAAATCTTTAAAGTCATCTACACAGTTAATATTGCAAATTTGATGACATATACATTCAGGAAAAAAGTTGAAGTTAAAATTAAAAAAGCACATTATAAGGGACATGTAGAAATATAATACAATAATTCTGAGACAGAAGAGCACCTTCAGTAACCGGCTAATACTTCTGAGGTGTAAGAAGGAAAAATATAGGAAATCGTTTGTGCCAACTGCCATGGGAATGTACAATAATAACATTAGGGTTAAACCACCAAGGTGAATGTCTACTTATTTCTCTACATTTCAGTTCACCCATTGTGTATGTCCTATTCTAATGTATAATGTATTATGTTCTTCTGTCAACTCCACTGTCATGTCAACTATGTAATTCCTTTATGATTTTTATGATTTAAGTTGTGCTGCTGTGATACCATAATTTCCCACGGGATCAATAAAGTGTATCGTATCGTATCATAATACAGAAACATAAACACTATTTTAGCAAGAAAGAAAAAAAAATTGCAAAAGTTTTTTTTAAAATAAATATTTTTAAATAATAAACCACTACATTTATTACACTGTATAATAGCAAATATGCCACACATGAACCCCTGCCAGTGGATACCAGAGTAGTGCACTACTTTTTCATCCAAGTTTTTACTCTTGGACTGTCAACTGATCTCCATGAACACGTCACAAAACAATTCCACTGTTTCATCATCAGTTACAGCGGTGCTAAAGAAAAGTAATAAAATAATAACTTAATTTAAGCTAATAGGATCAAAACAAGGGCCCTATACATTTATGACCTGGACCCTTTGAAGCGCAGTCGGCATGAAGCGGCCGTCGTCCTGTTTGCTCCTTGCACCTTTGTGTATACCCGCCGCTCTTGAGGCATGTCCTCACCCCGCCAAATGGGAGAATGAAAGGACTTTTAAACATATCGCTTGGTGAGTGCCACTATTTCTTTTTCATTATATTTTTCATTATGGATTACTTTTTGGTTGAGCACAGTAGTGCGAGTTGAAACCACCACCGCTTTATGGTCACATGAGATATCTGCCTCTCTAGCATTTTGCTCACTATCCATCGGCCATCGCCTTACCTGGTGCCGTTATACTTCTTCTTTTTTTGTGCCCTATATATTTTGAATGGCAAAAAAATCGCTTATGTCCCCCTTGTAACAATTTACTGGTAACTGTGAGCAAAACACGAAATGTTAGCAGTAAAAGTAGGATTGACATGGACTTTCATAGTAAATGCATGTTTAAAAAGACAATAATACCTACAATTAATTTCTCTCTGTCTGCTTACAATTTCTGCTGGGGAAAGTGTTTTAACATATAGCGCAAAATGTTGAAATTGTAGTGGTGGCAGCTGAAGAACTGTGTAGGAGTGAGAGAGTCCCGCTGTGTCCATTCTCCACAGAGGACATAGATAAAGAGCAGCTACTCAACTTACCTCCACAAAACATATCACGATTGGACACAACAGTAGCATAATGTTCAGTTTTTTTACTGCTAATTTTTACAGACATTTGCTTAGAAGGGTAGTTTAGAATCTCTAAATGATTTGGAATAGTTTAACCCCTTCGCAAGCATGTAACGTAAATAAACGTCATATGTACTCAGGGTTATATGGAACAGGCTCAAGCACTGAGCCTGCATGTACCTGACAGGTACCCATAATGTTATACACTTTTATAACCGGCATATGCCTATAAAAACAGCGACCTGAGCAACCTGACAGCATCAACTAAATGGCTGGATTGCATTCATCTGCGTCCATTGCATCTCTCACCCCTCCCCCATCTCTCTGTGCAATGTGATTGCAGGGTGCCATTTGGTCTCTATCTCAGCAAGAGGCATGCTGATGGCCCCATTAGGCCGGGATCACACACAGCGAGATACGGCCGAGTCTCGCAGGTTAAAACCAAGCTCTGGCACCGGCAGTCCGGAGCGGAGCGTGCAGCCGCATAGTAATACATGGAGCCGCATACTCCGCTCTGGAGTGCCGGTGCCAGAGCTTGGTTTTAACTTGCGAGACTCGGCCGTATCTCGCTGTGGTGTGACTCCGGCCTTACTGCGATAGTGGTCCTCTTGGACTTCACTATATATTTCAAAACCATTGTTTTGCGGTATGTAGTTAAAAGCAATCAAATGTTTGCAGGTTTGACTTCACTAGGGAGAGTAAAAAAAACTAAAGTAAAAATTAAATTTCATGGTTAAAAAAAACTAAAAACAAAATATACATAAAAGTTTAAAAAGTTTAGATTATATCCATATTTACATTTCAAAAATAATGAAATGTAAAAAGAAATGTATATAAATATTTGGGATTGTTATGTCCAACAAAGTCCTATCTATCAAAATATCAAATTATTTAAACTGTACAGGTCCTTCTCAAAAAATTAGCATATAGTGTTAAATTTCATTATTTACCATAATGTAATGATTACAATTAAACTTTCATATATTATAGATTCATTATCCACCAACTGAAATTTGTCAGGTCTTTTATTGTTTTAATACTGATGATTTTGGCATACAACTCCTGATAACCCAAAAAACCTGTCTCAATAAATTAGCATATCAAGAAAAGGTTCTCTAAACAACCTATTACCCTAATCTTCTGAATCAACTAATTAACTCTAAACACATGCAAAAGATACCTGAGGCTTTTATAAACTCCCTGCCTGGTTCATTACTCAAAACCACCATCATGGGTAAGACTAGCGACCTGACAGATGTCAAGAAGGCCATCATTGACACCCTCAAGCAAGAGGGTAAGACCCAGAAAGAAATTTCTCAACAAATAGGCTGTTCCCAGAGTGCTGTATCAAGGCACCTCAATGGTAAGTCTGTTGGAAGGAAACAATGTGGCAGAAAACGCTGTACAACGAGAAGAGGAGACCGGACCCTGAGGAAGATTGTGGAGAAGGACCGATTCCAGACCTTGGGGAACCTGAGGAAGCAGTGGACTGAGTCTGGTGTGGAAACATCCAGAGCCACCGTGCACAGGCGTGTGCAGGAAATGGGCTACAGGTGCCGCATTCCCCAGGTAAAGCCACTTTTGAGCTACAGAGAAGCAGCACTGGACTGTTGCTAAGTGGTCCCAAGTACTTTTTTCTGATGAAAGCAAATTTTGCATGTCATTCGGAAATCAAGGTGCCAGAGTCTGGAGGAAGACTGGGGAGAAGGAAATGCCAAAATGCCTGAAGTCCAGTGTCAAGTACCCACAGTCAGTGATGGTGTGGGGTGCCATGTCAGCTGCTGGTGTTGGTCCACTGTGTTTCATCAAGGGCAGGGTCAATGCAGCTAGCTATCAGGAGATTTTGGAGCACTTCATGCTTCCATCGGCTGAAATGCTTTATGGAGATGAAGATTTCATTTTTCAGCACGACCTGGCACCTGCTCACAGTGCCAAAACCACTGGTAAATGGTTTACTGACCATGGTATTACTGTGCTCAATTGGCCTGCCAACTCTCCTGACCTGAACCCCATAGAGAATCTGTGGGATATTGTGAAGAGAAAGTTGAGAGACGCAAGACCCAACACTCTGGATGAGCTTAAGGCCGCTATTGAAGCATCCTGGGCCTCCATAACATCTCAGCAGTGTCACAGGCTGATTGCCTCCATGCCACGCCGCATTGAAGCAGTCATTTCTGCCAAAGGATTCCCGACCAAGTATTGAGTGCATAACTGAACATTATTATTTGTTGGTTTTTTTGTTTGTTATTAAAAAACACTTTTATTTGATTGGATGGGTGAAATATGCTAATTTATTGAGACAGGTTTTTTGGGTTATCAGGAGTTGTATGCCAAAATCATCAGTATTGAAACAATAAAAGACCTGACAAATTTCAGTTGGTGGATAATGAATCTATAATATATGAAAGTTTAATTGTAATCATTACATTATGGTAAATAATGAAATTTAACACTATATGCTAATTTTTTGAGAAGGACCTGTATGTTAAATGCTGAACATGAAATACAAATGTAACTACCAAAATTGCCTTTTTCAATTGCTGCTCTTCTCCCCAAAAACTGTAATAAAGGGCAATGAAAACATTGCTGACATCCCAGAATCATCCAATAACGAAGTCAGCTTGAAATAAAAAACCTCACAACCCTCCATAAACAGAAAAATAAAAAAAATACAGGTCTCAGAAATCGGCGACCCAAAAAATGTACATGAAAAAGTCCTGTATTCTTTTATAGCCACTAAAATATAAAACTGGCTTAGTTTGGTGTCACCGCAATTGTAGAATTATGTTGCTAGGTTATCACACAGCGAATATGGAAACCGATAAAGAGCAAAGGTCCTCCACAAACAAAGTATTGATCAAAATTATTTAACTTTATTACATTTATATGTTAAAAATATAATAACAAAGGAGATGGCAACACGTACTGTACAAAAGAAAAAGACGAAAATCACTGTGCAAGAAAGTGAGTCAAATTAACGGATATACAGTGGGTAAGGAAAGTATTCATACCCCTTTAAATTTTCTCTCTTTTTTCATTGCAGCCATTTGGTAAATTCCAAAAAGTTCATTTTTTTCTCATTAATGTACACTCTGCACCCCATCTTGACTGAAAAAAAACTGAAATGTAGAAATTTTTGCAAATTTAATAAAAAAGAAAAACTGAAATATCACATGGTATAAGTTTTCAGACGTTTTGCTCAGACACTCATATTTAAGTCAAACGCTGTCTATTTCCTTGTGATCCTCCTTGAGATGGTTCTACTCCTTTATTGGAGTCCAGCTGTGTTTAATTAAACTGATAGGACTTGATTTGGAAAGGCACACACCTGTATATATAAGACCTCACAGCTCACAGTGCATGTCAGACCAAATGAGAATCATGAGGTCAAAGGAACTGGCCAAGGAGCTCAGAGACAGAATTGTGGCAAGGCACAGATCTGCACAAGGTTACAAAATACTTTCACGGTCCTCCTTGCTATTGTTTAGAACATAGTAGGCTATCACACAATGAATATGAAACAAAGCCCAAAAATCATGAGCAAAATTGCATTTTTGTTTTACAATTTCACTCTCCCTGGATTTTTTTCACATCTTTCAGTACATTCTAGGATAAAATGAGTGATTTCAAAACTACAATTCATCTACAACAACCAAGCCCTATATATGGCTGCGCAGATGGAAAAATAAAACAGTTATGGCTCTCGCAAAAGGGGAAGAAAAAAGCAAATACAGACAAACAGAAAACTGCGCGGTCATGATGTAGTTAATATTAATTGGTGTGACTTAGACATTTGGCTTATTTGGCATCCTTTCCTGAAAAAATAAATTTAATATATCTAAAAATGTTTACTTATGTATTTTTATGCTATAGATATATTTGTGAACAGTAAAATTAGCTGCCCATGGTATTCAGTTGCCCTACTTTTCCATAAATATCTACAGTAAGATTGGAAGCCACTTGGCAAACTATTTTACTAACAAATGGAGCTTCCAAAAATAAAAGCTAGAAAGAATGTACTGTAATGAATATAATTTTAAGGCTTAAAGGGAATCTGTCACCAGGTTTTTGCTTTCTAATCTGAGAGCAGTTTAAGGTAGGTAAAGAGACTCTAATTCCAATCATGTTTCACTTAGATTACTGGGTGCAGCCGTTGTGACACAATCAGAATTTTTAGATTTAGCTTGCAGCAGAGCTGAGAAAGCTAACTCCGCCCATAACAGGTTCTCTGACTACATAGCCTATAGAAAGTGGGGGGCTTATCATAGAAGGAGGCAGAGTCAGACTTGTTAGCATGGGCCAGCTAGTCACAGCAATGATAATATCCTAGTGATAAAACCTCCAGTTCAAGTAAACATCACACAGCCTTATAAGTGACATATCGTTGAATTCTGTGCTTTAACCCCTACATCATGCTGTCCACAGATTATATAAGCAGGTTGCGGGATGCATTGACGGACAGGAGGCAGACCAAGGGTTAACAAGGGGTTTAATAAACAATTGTTACTCCTCACAGGGAGATATGTACACAAGGAGCAAGGTTATACTTAATACAGAGAGAAGTAATAAGGGGAATGTTTATTAACGAACAGGGGATAATAATACAAATAATACTCTTAACACTTTGGGCATCAGCCACAGGTGTGCTCCTGCCCGTGACTGAGGACATTTAGATAACCTGACAAAAAAGGGATGTCACAGTTCTGTGAAAAAATTAGGGAAACTTCCCTGGTGTCCTCCGGTGGTCCTGATGATGGCAGTGTCCTCTGGTTATCCTGGCGGTGGGGATGTCCTCTAGTGAACCTGGCGATGGCGGTGATAGTCTGTGCTATTATGACGGGCATTGACCCCAATGGATGAAGGGAAGAAGGAGGAATAGTCTCCTCCCTCAGCAGTGAGAGCCCCTACACTGCTGGACACTGTCCCGACACACTCTATAATGGCCAGCTGTGCCATATGGATGAGCGCCTGTATCCCGTACACAGACCTTGCCTCTCATGGTCAGTACTCCCAGCCGGGGCAGTCTTGTCAGCATTGTCAGCTGAGTCAGCAGTCTCTTAAAGGTCCGCAATGTAAGTGGGGACAGCGGTGTTAGCGAGGCAGCGTTATCTGTCGTGTCTCAGCAGGACCCCATTGGTTGTTTCCTGTTGGCACGTACTCTCGTCCCCGGCTCCAGTCAGCGCCGCACCAACGCCTCACAGCCTATCTACTCTGGACAGGACACTCGCGCGCTTGCAGTTCCCACCTGAACTGTTTGAATTTCTGCACGCGCATTAAATGTCTGCTTAGCCACACCCCCTTCTCTCGAGCACCGGGACACCCTAAGCTCTCCCCCTGTATCCTAGGTGATTGACCCGATGGTTCTGGACCCGTTACGGATTAGGCAAACCTGGTTAGTTTCTCCCCCTTACATTTACGTAACAACAACCTGCAGACAGACTCCCCTTAAAGGGGCATTCTAGATTTAGAATATTGATGGCTTATTGGTGGGGGCCAACTCTACGAATCTTCATTGAAGGGCAAATTGTATTTAGCAAGGGACAACAATGTTGGACTCACATAGTTAAATCATGGATATACTTTATGGCAGCTGCAATAGTTGGGAAGTAGTTCACAGAAAGATATGGAAAAAACAGTCTCCAGGAAGAAACAGAGAACTGCTCCCACCCAGATGTACCAAGGGATGACAGTAGTGATGCACAGATAGCTCTGCCTTTGCCTGTAGAGAGCTGCATCACTATCCTGCCTTTTTTAAGTATCCAGCAGGACAATAAAGCTGTTAATAAATTACCTGCCTGCTGTTCACCTTGCACCAGTCTACACAGCAAAGCTGACAAATTAGCTGCTAAAAGTTGGAAGCCTCATCCTATTCATGTTAACATGTTAACATTTTTTTATTATGGGCAGTCAAGCAAAAATAACCTTTTTTATATTTAAATCATCTATTGTTTTCTTGTTTTCTTTTGATAGATTTCCTTAAAATGGAAAAAATGCTCTCAGTACATTTTGACAGCAAATACATTTTCTATTTTTTTGTCTAGAATTTTAACCCCTTTACCCCCAAGGGTGGTTTGCACGTCAATGACCAGGCCAATTTTTACAATTCTGACCACTGTCCCTTTATGAGGTTATAACTCCGAAACGCTTCAACGGATCTTAGCGATTCTGAGACTGTTTTCTTGTAACATATTGTACTTCATGATAGTACTAAAATTTCTTCGATATAACTTGCGTTTATTTGTGAAAAAAATGGAAATTTGGCGAAAATTTTGAAAATTTCACAATTTTCCAACTTTGAATTTTTATTCTGTTAAACCAGAGAGTTATGTGACACAATATAGTTAATAAATAACATTTCCCACATGTCTACTTTACATCAGCACAATTTTTGAAACAAACTTTTTTTTTTCAAGGAAGTTATAAGGGTTAAAATTTGACCAGCAATTTCTCATTTTTACAACCAAATTTACAAAACCATTTTTTTTAGGGACCACCTCACATTTGAAGTCATTTTGAAGGGTCTATATGGCAGAAAATACCCAAAAGCGACACCATTCTAAAAACTGCACCCCTCAAGGTGCTCAAAATCACATTCAAGAAGTTTATTAACCCTTCAGGTGATTCACAGCAGCAGAAGCAACATGGAAGGAAAAAATTAACATTTTACTTTTTAGTCACAAAAATGATCTTTCAGCAATAATCTTTTTAATTTCCCAAGGGTAAAAAGAGAAAATGGACCTCAAAAGTTGTTGTCCAATTTATCCTGAGTATGCTGATACCCCACATGTGAGGGGGAACCACTTTTTGGGCGCATGGCAGGGCTCAGAAGGAAAGGAGCGCCGTTTGACTTTTTCAAGCTAAATTTGGCTGGAATTGAGATCGGACGCCATGTCGCGTTTGGCGACCCCCTGATGTGCCTAAGCAGTGGAAACCTCCCACAAATGACCCCATTTTGGAAACTAGACCCCCTAAGGAACTTATCTAGATGTGTCATGAGCACTTTTATCCCCCAAGTGCTTCACGAAAGTTTATAATGCCCGGGCGTGAAAAAAAAAAATCCTATTTTTTCCACAAACATGATCGTTTAGTCCCCAATTTTTTATTTTCTCAAGGGTAAAAGGAGAAATTGGACCCCAAAAGTTGTTGTCCAATTTGTCCTGAGTACGCTGATACCCCATATGTGGGGGGAACCACTGTTTGGGCGCATGGCAGGGCTTAGAAGGAAAGGAGCGCCGTTTGACTTTTTCAAGCTAAATTAGGCTGGAATTGAGATCGGACGCCATGTCGCGTTTGGCGACCCCCTGATGTGCCTAAACAGTGGAAACCCCCCACAAATGACCCCATTTTGGAAACTAGACCCCCTAAGGAACTTATCTAGATGTGTCATGAGCACTTTTATCCCCCAAGTGCTTCACGAAAGTTTATAACGCCCGGGCGTGAAAAAAAAAAATCCTATTTTTTCCACAAACATGATTGTTTAGTCCCCAATTTTTTATTTTCTCAAGGGTAAAAGGAGAAATTGGACCCCAAAAGTTGTTGTCCAATTTGTCCTGAGTACGCTGATACCCCATATGTGGGGGGGACCACTGTTTGGGCGCATGGCAGGGCTCAGAAGGAAAGGAGCGCCGTTTGACTTTTTCAAGCTAAATTAGGCTGGAATTGAGATCGGACGCCATGTCGCGTTTGGCGACCCCCTGATGTGCCTAAACAGTGGAAACCCCCCACAAATGACCCCATTTTGGAAACTAGACCCCCTAAGGAACTTATCTAGATGTGTCATGAGCACTTTTATCCCCCAAGTGCTTCACGAAAGTTTATAACGCCCGGGCGTGAAAAAAAAAAATCCTATTTTTTCCACAAACATGATCGTTTAGTCCCCAATTTTTTATTTTCTCAAGGGTAAAAGGAGAAATTGGACCCCAAAAGTTGTTGTCCAATTTGTCCTGAGTACGCTGATACCCCATATGTGGGGGGGACCACTGTTTGGGCGCATGGCAGGGCTCAGAAGGAAAGGAGCGCCGTTTGACTTTTTCAAGCTAAATTAGGCTGGAATTGAGATCGGACGCCATGTCGCGTTTGGCGACCCCCTGATGTGCCTAAACAGTGGAAACCCCCCACAAATGACCCCATTTTGGAAACTAGACCCCCTAAGGAACTTATCTAGATGTGTCATGAGCACTTTTATCCCCCAAGTGCTTCACGAAAGTTTATAACGCCCGGGCGTGAAAAAAAAAAATCCTATTTTTTCCACAAACATGATCGTTTAGTCCCCAATTTTTTATTTTCTCAAGGGTAAAAGGAGAAATTGGACCCCAAAAGTTGTTGTCCAATTTGTCCTGAGTACGCTGATACCCCATATGTGGGGGGGGACCACTGTTTGGGCGCATGGCAGGGCTCAGAAGGAAAGGAGCGCCGTTTGACTTTTTCAAGCTAAATTAGGCTGGAATTGAGATCGGACGCCATGTCGCGTTTGGCGACCCCCTGATGTGCATAAACAGTGGAAACCCCCCACAAATGACCCCATTTTGGAAACTAGACCCCCTAAGGAACTTATCTAGATGTGTCATGAGCACTTTTATCCCCCAAGTGCTTCACGAAAGTTTATAACGCCCGGGCGTGAAAAAAAAAAATCCTATTTTTTCCACAAACATGATTGTTTAGTCCCCAATTTTTTATTTTCTCAAGGGTAAAAGGAGAAATTGGACCCCAAAAGTTGTTGTCCAATTTGTCCTGAGTACGCTGATACCCCATATGTGGGGGGGGACCACTGTTTGGGCGCATGGCAGGGCTCAGAAGGAAAGGAGCGCCGTTTGACTTTTTCAAGCTAAATTTGGCTGGAATTGAGATCGGACGCCATGTCGCGTTTGGCGACCCCCTGATGTGCCTAAACAGTGGAAACCCCCCACAAATGACCCCATTTTGGAAACTAGACCCCCTAAGGAACTTAGCTAGATGTGTCATGAGCACTTTTATCCCCCAAGTGCTTCACGAAAGTTTATAACGCCCGGGCGTGAAAAAAAAATTCCTATTTTTTCCACAAACATGATCGTTTAGTCCCCAATTTTTTATTTTCTCAAGGGTAAAAGGAGAAATTGGACCCCAAAAGTTGTTGTCCAATTTGTCCTGAGTACGCTGATACCCCATATTTGGGGGGAACCACTGTTTGGGCGCATGGCAGGGCTCAGAAGGAAAGGAGCGCCGTTTGACTTTTTCAAGCTAAATTAGGCTGGAATTGAGATCGGACGCCATGTCGCGTTTGGCGACCCCCTGATGTGCCTAAACAGTGGAAACCCCCCACAAATGACCCCATTTTGGAAACTAGACCCCCTAAGGAACTTATCTAGATGTGTCATGAGCACTTTTATCCCCCAAGTGCTTCACGAAAGTTTATAACGCCCGGGCGTGAAAAAAAAAAATCCTATTTTTTCCACAAACATGATCGTTTAGTCCCCAATTTTTTATTTTCTTAAGGGTAAAAGGAGAAATTGGACCCCAAAAGTTGTTGTCCAATTTGTCCTGAGTACGCTGATACCCCATATGTGGGGGGGACCACTGTTTGGGCGCATGGCAGGGCTCAGAAGGAAAGGAGCGCCGTTTGACTTTTTCAAGCTAAATTAGGCTGGAATTGAGATCGGACGCCATGTCGTGTTTGGCGACCCCCTGATGTGCCTAAACAGTGGAAACCCCCCACAAATGACCCCATTTTGGAAACTAGACCCCCTAAGGAACTTATCTAGATGTGTCATGAGCACTTTTATCCCCCAAGTGCTTCACGAAAGTTTATAACGCCCGGGCGTGAAAAAAAAAATCCTATTTTTTCCACAAACATGATGGTTTAGTCCCCAATTTTTTATTTTCTCAAGGGTAAAAGGAGAAATTGGACCCCAAAAGTTGTTGTCCAATTTGTCCTGAGTACGCTGATACCCCATATGTGGGGGGGACCACTGTTTGGGCGCATGGCAGGGCTCAGAAGGAAAGGAGCGCCGTTTGACTTTTTCAAGCTAAATTAGGCTGGAATTGAGATCGGATGCCATGTCGCGTTTGGCGACCCCCTGATGTGCCTTAACAGTGGAAACCCCCCACAAATGACCCCATTTTGGAAACTAGACCCCCTAAGGAACTTATCTAGATGTGTCATGAGCACTTTTATCCCCCAAGTGCTTCACGAAAGTTTATAACGCCCGGGCGTGAAAAAAAAAATCCTATTTTTTCCACAAACATGATCGTTTAGTCCCCAATTTTTTATTTTCTCAAGGGTAAAAGGAGAAATTGGACCCCAAAAGTTGTTGTCCAATTTGTCCTGAGTACGCTGATACCCCATATGTGGGGGGACCACTGTTTGGGCGCATGGCAGGGCTCAGAAGGAAAGGAGCACCGTTTGACTTTTTCAAGCTAAATTAGGCTGGAATTGAGATCGGACGCCATGTCGCGTTTGGCGACCCCCTGATGTGCCTAAACAGTGGAAACCCCCCACAAATGACTCCATTTTGGAAACTAGACCCCCTAAGGAACTTATCTAGATGTGTCATGAGCACTTTTATCCCCCAAGTGCTTCACGAAAGTTTATAACGCCCGGGCGTGAAAAAAAAAAATCCTATTTTTTCCACAAACATGATCGTTTAGTCCCCAATTTTTTATTTTCTCAAGGGTAAAAGGAGAAATTGGACCCCAAAAGTTGTTGTCCAATTTGTCCTGAGTACGCTGATACCCCATATGTGGGGGGGGACCACTGTTTGGGCGCATGGCAGGGCTCAGAAGGAAAGGAGCGCCGTTTGACTTTTTCAAGCTAAATTAGGCTGGAATTGAGATCGGACGCCATGTCGCGTTTGGCGACTCCCTGATGTGCCTAAACAGTGGAAACCCCCCACAAATGACCCCATTTTGGAAACTACACCCCCTAAGGAACTTATCTAGATGTGTCATGAGCACTTTTATCCCCCAAGTGCTTCACGAAAGTTTATAACGCCCGGGCGTGAAAAAAAAAAATCCTATTTTTTCCACAAACATGATTGTTTAGTCCCCAATTTTTTATTTTCTCAAGGGTAAAAGGAGAAATTGGACCCCAAAAGTTGTTGTCCAATTTGTCCTGAGTACGCTGATACCCCATATGTGGGGGGGACCACTGTTTGGGCGCATGGCAGGGCTCAGAAGGAAAGGAGCGCCGTTTGACTTTTTCAAGCTAAATTTGGCTGGAATTGAGATCGGACGCCATGTCGCGTTTGGCGACCCCCTGATGTGCCTAAACAGTGGAAACCCCCCACAAATGACCCCATTTTGGAAACTAGACCCCCTAAGGAACTTATCTAGATGTGTCATGAGCACTTTTATCCCCCAAGTGCTTCACGAAAGTTTATAACGCCCGGGCGTGAAAAAAAAAATCCTATTTTTTCCACAAACATGATCGTTTAGTCCCCAATTTTTTATTTTCTCAAGGGTAAAAGGAGAAATTGGACCCCAAAAGTTGTTGTCCAATTTGTCCTGAGTACGCTGATACCCCATATTTGGGGGGAACCACTGTTTGGGCGCATGGCAGGGCTCAGAAGGAAAGGAGCGCCGTTTGACTTTTTCAAGCTAAATTAGGCTGGAATTGAGATCGGACGCCATGTCGCGTTTGGCGACCCCCTGATGTGCCTAAACAGTGGAAACCCCCCACAAATGACCCCATTTTGGAAACTAGACCCCCTAAGGAACTTATCTAGATGTGTCATGAGCACTTTTATCCCCCAAGTGCTTCACGAAAGTTTATAACGCCCGGGCGTGAAAAAAAAAATCCTATTTTTTCCACAAACATGATCGTTTAGTCCCCAATTTTTTATTTTCTCAAGGGTAAAAGGAGAAATTGGACCCCAAAAGTTGTTGTCCAATTTGTCCTGAGTACGCTGATACCCCATATGTGGGGGGGACCACTGTTTGGGCGCATGGCAGGGCTCAGAAGGAAAGGAGCGCCGTTTGACTTTTTCAAGCTAAATTTGGCTGGAATTGAGATCGGACGCCATGTCGCGTTTGGCGACCCCCTGATGTGCCTAAACAGTGGAAACCCCCCACAAATGACCCCATTTTGGAAATTAGACCCCCTAAGGAACTTATCTAGATGTGTCATGAGCACTTTTATCCCCCAAGTGCTTCACGAAAGTTTATAACGCCCGGGCGTGAAAAAAAAATTCAAATTTTTTCCACAAACATGATCGTTTAGTCCCCAATTTTTTGTTTTCTCAAGGGTAAAAGGAGAAATTGGACCCCAAAAGTTGTTGTCCAATTTGTCCTGAGTACGCTGATACCCCATATTTGGGGGGAACCACTGTTTGGGCGCATGGCAGGGCTCAGAAGGAAAGGAGCGCCGTTTGACTTTTTCAAGCTAACTTTGGCTGGAATTGAGATCGGACGCCATGTCGCGTTTGGAGAGCCCATGATGTGCCTAAACAGTGGAAACCCCCCACAAGTGATCCCATTTTGGAAACTAGACCCTCTAAGGAACTTATCTAGTTGTGTGGTGAGAATTTTGAACCCCCACGTGCTTCACTAAAGTATATAATGCCCAGGCGTGAAAATAAAAAATCCTATTTTTTCCTACAAAAATGATATTTTAGTCCCCAATTTTTAATTTTCCCAAGGGTACCAGGAGAAATTGGACCCCAAAAGTTGTTGTCCAATTTGTCCTGAGTACGCTGATACCCCATATGTGGGGAGGAACTACTGTTTGGGCACACGTTGGGGCTCGAAAGGGAAGTAGTGACGTTTTGGAATGCAGACTTTGATGGAATGTTCTGCTGGCATCATGTTCCATTTGCAGAGCCCCTGATGTGACTAAACAGTAGAAACCCCCCACAAGTGACCCCATTTTGGAAACTGTACCCCCTAAGGAACTTATCTAGGTGTTTGGTGAGAAATTTGAACCCCCACGTGCTTCACTAAAGTTTATAATGCCCAGGCGTGAAAATAAAAAATCCTATTTTTTCCCACAAAAATGATATTTTAGTCCCCTATTTTTAATTTTCCCAAAGGTAACAGGAGAAATTGGACATCAAAAGTTGTTGTCCAAATTGTCCTGATTACGCTGGTACGCCATATGTGGGAAAAAACTGTTTAGGCACACGTTGGGGCTCGAAAGGGAAGTTGTGACGTGTTGGAATGCAGAAATTGTCTGCGGTCGTCATGTTCCGTTTGCAGAGCCCCTGATGTGCCTAAACAGTAAAAAAAAACACAAGTGACATCATTTTGGAACCTAGACCCCCCCAAGGAACTTATCTAGATGTGCCCCCTTTTTGGAACTAATGTACGCTTTCTTGTAAAGTAAATTAGTAGTGCATGGAGGTGTGGTACAATCTGAAGCAATCCTTCATACACAGGCCAGGTTTTTCGGGGCAGGTGTCGCATTGATAAATGGTGTCCTTGCGTATTCCCCTTTTGTAACACACTCGGCACCTTTTTTGCGGCTTACCTTTTCTGCCGGTTGGCGGGACCACCCCCGGAAAATGCTGGCCTGGTACGATACGAGCACCTTCAGTTACGGAAGTACTAGGGCCCTCTCCTTCCGGAGTACCAAATATCAGGGCCTTAACCACTACCTCCTGGAACTGAAGGTACGACGTATCGGTGTGGCGTGCACATCGTAACAGCAGGAAAGCGTTGAGCATTGCCATTTGTACGATGTGGACGGCCAACTTTTTGTACCACACCTTGGCCTTTCTCAAAGCACTGTATGGTTGGAGGAGTTGATCAGAGAGATCAACCCCCCCCATGCTTTTGTTGTAGCCCAGTACACAGTCCGGTTTGTAGACCTGTGTAGAGGTACCCCGTACAGTGCTGAGGGCTCTGCCATCACCATGTATGGTGGTCAAGAGAAGGACATCCCTCTTGTCCTTGTACTTGACCACCAGCAGGTGGTCGCTACATTGGGCCTTGCTCTCACCTTTTCTGAGCATCTGCCGAAGTAGCGTCTTTGGGAGGCCTCTCTGATTTTTGCGCACAGTACCGCAGGCTGCGGTACCTCGCGCAGAGAGGGATTTGTAGAGTGGGATGCTGGTATAAAAGTTATCAGTATAGAGGTGATAACCTTTATCCAGCAGTGGGTGCACCAAATCCCACACGATCTTCCCACTCACTCCCAGGACAGGAGGACACTCAGGGGGTTCAATCCTGCTGTCCTTCCCTTCATACACTCTAAACCTGTGGATGTACCCTGAGGCACTCTCACACAGCTTGTAGAGTTTGATTCCGTACCTGGCCCTTTTGTTGGGCAGGTATTGACGGAATCCGAGCCGCCCCTTAAAATGGACCAAGGACTCATCCACGCAGATGTCCCTTTTGGGCACGTACACTTCAGAAAACTTTTTGTTGAAGTGTTCGATGACCGGCCGAACTTTGAACAGACGGTCAAAGTTGGGGTCATCTCGTGCGGGACACTGTGCATTATCGGAATAATGCAGGAATTTATGGATGGCCTCAAAACGTCTCCGAACCATGGCCATTCGGAATACTGGAGTGTTATATAAAACATCTACACTCCAATATTGCCGCATTTCTGGCTTCTTCACGATCCCCATGTGGAGGACCCGGCCCCAAAACTGCATCATTTCAACTGCGTCTACAGGAGACCAGTTGGAAAATGATGTACCGGGGTTTTGCTCCAAAAATTGACGAGCATACAAATTAGTTTGCTCCACCATGAGGTTAATAAAATCCTCAGAGAAAAAGACTTTGAAAAAGTCTGTTTCTGTGAGGCCCGTGGTGTCAAACTTGATTCCTGATTCTGCCACAAAATCAGGAATCAGTGGCTCGTAATTTTCGGGGGGCGAGGTCCATGTGGGTTCCACAGTGGGGAGTGCTGGTTCAGGAGTGGTGGGGGCTGCCTCATCTTCTGTCCTGGGGCGTCTGCGTGGTGGTTCCGCAGGACCCGAGGAGGAAGATGAGGAGGAAGAGGAGGAGGAGGAGGAGGAAGAGGATGAAGAATCAGAAAAGTGAAGAAAAGTGGGATCCTCTCCCTCGCTATCAGTGTCGGAGGCAAGGAAAGCATATGCCTCCTCCAATGAATAGCGCTGTTGGGACGAACGGGACGAGCGGGACATTTTTGTGTGAATATGGTGATTGGGTGCACTTTATTGATAACTGTATGTGTATGTGTGGGGGGATAGTGATTTGTGCAAACTTATCTGAAAAGAAAATGCTAAAAGGAGAAGAAAAACCTGTAAAAAAAAAAAAAAGGCAGGCACAAACTCTGATAAGAGAACTGCGTCACTTATCAAAGTTTGGCGGCTGCGGGATGTGTGTACGGAGGTTGCGCAAAAAGGCTGAAGGGAAAAAAGCGAGCGCGAGAGTTGATCGGTTAACTGCGTCACCAATCAACGCTCGGCGGCTGTTAAATGGGCGCACGGAAGGAGGTGCAAAGGGGGGTAAAAAGAGGGGGAAGGGAGATGGGGGTGGAAGTGGGGATTGGGCAGGGATCAGTGATCAAAACGTACGGTTGTAGTCAGGTGGCGCAAAAGGGGGGTGAAAAAAAAAAAGGAAAACGGCAGGCACAAACTCTGATAAGTGAACTGCGTCACTTATCAAACTTTGGCGGCTGCGGAATGTGTGTACGGAGTTGGCGCAACGGGGGTGAGGGAAGAAAAGCGAGCGCGAGCGTTGATCGGTGAACTGCGTCACCAATCAACGTTCGGCGGCTGTTAAATGGGCGCACGGAAGGAGGTGCAAAGGGGGGTAAAAAGATGGGGAAGGGAGATGGGGGTGGAAGTGGGGATTGGGCAGGGATCAGTGATCAAAACGTACGGTTGTAGTCAGGTGGCGCAAAAGGGGGGTGAAAAAAAAAAAAGGAAAACGGCAGGCACAAACTCTGATAAGTGAACTGCGTCACTTATCAAACTTTGGCGGCTGCGGAATGTGTGTACGGAGTTGGCGCAATGGGGGTGAGGGAAAAAAAGCGAGCGCGAGCGTTGATCGGTGAACTGCGTCACCAATCAACGTTCGGCGGCTGTTAAATGGGCGCACGGAAGGAGGTGCAAAGGGGGGTAAAAAGAGGGGGAAGGGAGATGGGGGTGGAAGTGGGGATTGGGCAGGGATCAGTGATCAAAACGTACGGTTGTAGTCAGGTGGCGCAAAAGGGGGGTGAAAAAAAAAAAAAGGAAAACGGCAGGCACAAACTCTGATAAGTGAACTGCGTCACTTATCAAACTTTGGCGGCTGCGGAATGTGTGTACGGAGTTGGCGCAACGGGGGCGAGGGGAAAAAAAGCGAGCGCGAGCGTTGATCGGTGAACTGCGTCACCAATCAACGCTTGGCGGCTACTAAATGTGCGCACGGAGGCGGCACAAATGGGGGTGGAGGGGTTATAAAGAGGGGGAAGGGGGGATTGGGGTGGATGAACGGGGATTGGGGTGGATGAACAGGGATTGGGGTGGATGAACGGGGATTGGGCAGGGATCAGGGATAAAACTTACGTTTAGTTGTCTTCTTTCTTTAGCAGGGATTGTGGTGCTACAGGCTGCTGTGGCACCACAATACCCAGCACGGCAGGGAGAGCCAGGCACAAAATCCAGCAGGGAGATCCAGCAGTATGACCGCTCTGTAGGAATCCTCAGCTAGAATGAGGACCCTGCAGAGCGGTCATACACAGGTCAGGCAGGTGACACAGACAGGTCACAGAGCGGTCATGCTGCTGCTGTGACCTGTCATTGGTGGGATCGACCATATCATCGATCCCACCAATCAGAGCTTTCCTGGTGACCTGGCTGTGACCTGCCTAGGATCGGATCTGTTCGCGCCATCCTAGGCAGGTCACAGCCAGGTCACCTGCAGGGCACAGAGCGGTCACAGCGTGATCGCCGCTGCGCCCTGTGATTGGCGCGATCGACGATGACATCGATCGCGCCAATCGGCTCCTGCAGGCCCTGCTGGGCCTGCACTGTGTCCTATCCTAGGATCGGTGCTATTAGAGCACCGATCCACGCAGGTTCCGGCAGGGCACAGCGCGGTAATACCGCGCGGTGCCCTGCGATTGGCGCGATCGATGCGATCGGCGATCGCGCCAATCCGGGGTGTTCTTGCCGGTGCCTGGCGTTGCCAGGCACCGGACCTAGGATCGAGTACATCGGTACTCGATCCTAGCCTGTGACCTCATTGTTTCAGCCGCTCCGATTGGCTGAAACAATGAGAATGGCTGTGATTGGCTGTTCAGAATTGAACAGCCAATCACAGCGATCGAGAGGGCGGGTGGGCGGCGACAATGCCCTGGATGCCGAGGCCATCTCCCCCCAGGTGAGATGGCGTCGGAATTTTAATGCGATCACCGCGACTTAAGTCGCGGTATCGCATTAAAGGGCAGGACGTACTATCCCGTCAAGGGTCAGATAGGCCCAGGGCACCTCGACGGGATAGTACGTCCAAGGTCACAGAGGGGTTAAAATTCACTCTTTTATAATACACATTTGGTAGGCTGTGATATACGAAGTGTTTCGTTTTTAGTTTGTTTTTTTTTTAACTGTATCTTTTTTTAATCTATCAATCACTTAGCAAAATCAACAGCTTAATATACTGATAAGGCGCTTATCTAAGTGTAGGGAAGTTAAGAGTATTGAACTAGACAATTTGCTCTTAATTTCCCTGAGCAGATAAAAACTACAGTATCTTGTATGGTCACCTGGGAAATTAACTCCTCTGCTATCATATCTACTAAACAATCTACATCTCCTGAAAGGTGGCTTGCTCCATTATTCTCTTTGTATTAACCCTCTGTGGAGTAGTCAAGATAACTTTTCATTAGCATAGCTTTAGAAATTTAAGTAAAGATAAGAAACATATATTTTCCTGTAACTTTCAGTTGCCCTTTGATAAATGAACAAAGAATGCAGTGAAAAGTGAGTGGTGATATAATTACTGGTGTATAAGTAAAGGTTACTAATTTCTGGATGCTATTATTGATATCTGTTTTGCATGAATTAGGAATGTCTATTTTTGAGAACAGTGAGAAATTATTCACACTTATCTGTATCTAAAGATATTTTTACAAATTAATGTTCAAATGTTCATTCCCAATCATTGCCCCCTGTAAACATGTCTAAGTACATTTTTTATGTAGGCAGAAAATTAATCATTGACAGCAAATCAGTCTGTGAAAAACAAAGGAAATTCGCCCACCGATGATAAAAGTGAGTTTGAAAGAACAATCGAATGAACCCCTTTGCAAGAGGCCTAATCCTAGATGTTGTTAAGCATGCATCTAGGACCCTATTGGTCTTCAATAGGTTCTGCCACCCTGGCCCACCTTCTCCGTGACTCTCCCTCTGATCCAGCAATCTCAATGACTACTATGATACACCTCACTACTATGCTTGACTTCCACCCTGGTCCTCTACCCAATTATCACTAGTAATTCTGAACCCAAATTGAGGTGTAGAATTTTGAAGGTCAAGTTGTACACATGTGAATAAAAATATCACCAAAAGCATATTCTGTGTACAACGGGAGAGCTGTTCTAAAAAAGATAAAATTGAAAGCTAATTGAGTGACAATCGTCTTTCTTTGGGCAGATCAGTCTACCTGCACAAAAGGATCTGATAATCTTTCCCATCAATGTGATCCTTGAAGCTAAAAGGGTAGAAATTTCTTCCAACTGAATAAGGAGATGTTTTGCTTCCTATGATGATTTTAGCATGATTCTAATATTTGATGGCATAATCCAGCCAATATCAAATTATACATCCTATCTCTGATCTATGCCAATCACACTAAAAAATTATTACTTCAATTATGTGGAAACTCGCAAATCTTAGCAATATTTGTCCATTATAAATAACCTTTACTATGACGTGATCTTTCTTTTTCTCATAGAGAATGTAATGATATGATGCCCCATGTGGTGGCACAGTGAGGGATCTATGAACTATATACAGTCATACGGTATCAGTGCACGTATTACTATTCTTAGATTCCTACTTAAATTCTCATTTTTGAGACATTTGTATAGATAATATGAATGTAAGGCTATAGCGATTGAATGAATAATACATTAAGTGATAAGTAACTTCATCAAATATACTCTGTTAAGTTCATAGCTGATGTCATTGCAATCACTGCAAAGAAGAGAATTCAGACCTAGAGATGAGCAGATCAATCCATTAAGGATCGACAATTTTCATACAAAGTTGAAAACTACAGCACCCAGAGAACAGGCTAATGACGTCAGGCACAGACACATAGGCTTCCCAATAATGCCTCCTTGCTATCACATTACATGGTCTAGCCCAGCCAATCAGGGGAATTATCACAGCCACTATAAAAGATGAGGGCCGGTTAAGCAACACCATTTTAAGATTTTACAAGGCTTTAGATAGGAGGTTTGAGCCCACAGCTCATTACACTTAGGCGGCAGAAGACACCCTTTTCCCGTGTACAAGTTTTATCCATGATCCTCATGGGTAGAACTTGCACCTATGATAGTCTATGAAGCTGTTCAGATATTCAATTTTTTTGTCGGACCAAGTGGTCCAGGCAAACTCACATAGACATGTCTGATATTGATCTATCAGTGTCCGATCAATAGCAAGAGTGCTATCCATTTTTTAACGGATTGATAAATAAAGGAAGGTGCAGTAACTTTTTTTTCTCCTCTGAGAAAAACTGATGAAACTAAGACCAAACTAATGAAACTCTGCTGAAACTCAGATTAAAAACGCTGATGAAACTTTGCCCATTTTTCCCATACATGAAAAAAATGGCAGCCTGCATGAGTTCTTGGGAGTAGAAAGAGACCTGATTGTGGCGTAGTACAGCAGGGAGGAAGTTCATTGAAAATAAAAGTTGTAGTCTCAATCTGAGATTTTTAATCCAGAGTTTCAAGTGATAAGGAGGTGCTGAACCTGCATAGTCATTAAATGTTACTGTGAATTGATTGATCTATGATATATTGGTGGGAACCATTGGTGTCACAGTATCACAACAACTAAAACAGAAGAAAGTAAAACTAAAATATAAATTATTTATTGATTTTTAAAACCACAGCAGTGAATATTCACAAAAATCTTTGCCATGAGGCTAAAATTCCTATCGATGAAAAATAGATAGCTCATAACATCGAATAGTAAGATGCAAAATTTTGTAAAGGGGCCTGTGTTCATCCTAAGAATTTTCTCTACCTAATTGTTTAGCTTGGCACCCTAAAAGATATAACGATGGCGCCCCCTGCTCACCGAAGACTGCACCCTGAGCTGTCCCTAGAGTATAGATTAATTTTCAATAGACATAACCTTCAAAAAGGGGCAATACCTAGATACCTAGAGGATAAATTGCTGAAATATAGATATATAATGAAAAAGGGACCAATTGATACCACCCTTGTCCATTTAGGTTATTCAACCCTCCTAGAAATTGATAACATTCTAATGATACAATCAATATAGAATTTGTACAAGTAAGCATGCTAATGCAATCGTGTTCAGGTTAATAATATTATCCCCAATACTTATCTGATATTATATGCCATATCCATCCAAGTTGTTAATTCTTCCCGACTCGTCTCTGCTCCAGTACATGAGATTCATCAGTGGAAAAGTTAAACCGACCCATTGTTGGAGCACAGCACCCTATAACTGGTATAGGGTAAAGGATAATGTTGATGTCATGATGTTAGTACATCATAATATAGACATGTTGATTTTGAGGATAGATATTTTTAAGCACTGAACCTACATGTTGTCCTAAGTTAATTATTCAAATTTGTGTTAAAAGAAAATGAAAAAACAAAAAGAGCTGGGAAATTAAAACAAATAATTAAAAATCCAATGTGAGGAGGAGCTTAAGAGGTTTGCTGACATAGATTATGTCAAACTATGGCTTGGCACAATTAAAGGGTTTATTTCACTAAAGCTTTTGGTTGACTCAATCAATGAGCTCATTCCTTCAGCTGCATCCAATTATCAGTTTACTGTACTGGGATTTCTGGTCATAAATCAGCATATATTACTTTACATTTCACAAGAAGCCAAAGGTAGAGAATATGAAAAGATATGTTATTAAATGTACAGTTGAGCATGGGCTTTATGAGTGCATTGATGGATAGACTGGTTCTATTTTATAAACTGCAGCTTTATCTTCAGATGCCATGAATCAGTCTTCAGATTGTATATGTTTTATTCCAGTGAAGTGATTAACACAATTTGTCACTATCTGTAATTACTTGAAACCATCAAATAATAATGTAATTATGAAAAAACTTATTGGCTTCATCATATTGTGTGATGTAGTTGTAATTCTAAATGTCACTATGCAGTAAGGTTGAGAAATAACTTTGCATTTCTAGGTACCTGTGTACCCCACAAGACAGATTGCAGCAGAATTTCTATGGGATACAAATTTGTTGAGGGATTCATAGTTCAATCAATACAAGTGCTGTTTTAAACTACCGTATTTTCCGGCATATAAGACGGCTTTTTAACCCCTGAAAATCTTCTTAAAAGTCGGGGTCGTCTAATACGCCGGGTGCAGACCAATGTGTATATGGTGGGTGGGGGGAAGTGGTCCCGATGACGAAGAGAGGGGGCGTCTCACAGGAAAGTGTGAGTGGAGTATCCCCCTATTACCTCATTGCAGCAGCGTGGGGTTTCTGTGCTGGTGAGCAGCGGCGGCGGCTCCTCTTTGTGCAGCGTCAGGGCTCTGTGCTGTGGGGCGGCGGTGACGTATCTTCGTGCAGAGTCAGTGCGCCTCCGGCATTTCCTCAAAGCCCGGAGGCACCGGCAGCTCCATTGCTGCAATTCGGTGGCCTCCGGAAAAATGGCCGCTGGGGGCGGCGCATGCTCAGATTCAGATCTTGCCCCGAGATCTCGGGAGATGAGATCTGAATCTGAGCATGCGCCGCCCCCAGCTGCCATTTTCCCGGAGGCCACCGCATCGCAGCAATGGAGCTGCCGGTGCCCTCGGGCTTTGAGAAAATGCCGGAGGAGCCCCGACTCTGCACTAAGATACGCCGCCGCTGCCCCACAGCACAGAGCCCTGACACTGCACGAAGATACGCCGCCCCACAGCACAGCACCCACACGGCACAAAGAGGAGCAGCCGCCGCCACTCCCCATCACAGAGACCCCACGCTGCTACAATGAGGTAATAGGGGGATACTCCACTCACACTTTCCTGTGAGACGCCCCATCTCTTCGTCATCAGGACCACTCCCCCCACAAAAGGCACATTAGTCACCGGCCCTATAAGACGACACATGGCATATAAGAAGACCCCCGACTTTTAAGAAGATTTTATATTTTAACTGGAAAAGTTGGGGGGTCGTCTTGTATGCCCAGTCATCTTATATGCCGGAAAATACGGTATATATGCCTACTGTACACATGTTAGAATAAATGAACCTCTCTGGGGAATTTCACTTTACTTAAATACATGTAATTTTGACTAAAGGTAATTTTTCAGTTGGATGTCATAATGAAATTTGGACTGTTCGACATTTTTAGCCTCTGTGTATCACAGTGCACAGATGATGTACAATCCAAACAGTTCATATTGTTTTATGAAACTCTATTGCAGATATGCTTTACAGACAAAAATACATGAATTTAGAGGGGAAAAAGCTGCCCAAAACACCTGCTAATAGAGATGATTGAATCTGCCAAGAGTAGAATTTGCTAATTCATGTGGATTTTATAATCAATTTGATCCAAAGCAAAGTTACTCACTGCAAATTGAATGCTCCTTATCATTTTCTTGGGTCTCTACAAAGAATAATAAACAGGATATGAAAAAATTATATATACCTCTTCTTTTCCCCGTCTCTCATTATGCTCATCTGCTTCTACCTCTTCATTTCAGGCTTTAGCTTCCAGCTCCATTAGGCCTCAGACGTCATTGCGTGCTGTGCCATCTCTCTGGAAACATGCGTCATTATGTCATGATGTCATCACATGTACCATAACAGAGAGACGTACAGTGACGTCAGATGCTTATTCAAGCCAAAGTTCAGGGCCTGGAGTGAAGCGATCGAAGAGGATGTGTGATGGGGGAAGGGGAAACAAAAAGGTGCAGGGGACCAGACAGTGGAATAGGTGAGCAGTGAGGTGAACATTTTTTTAATCATTTGCCTGGAATTCGATTGTTCAGCAAAATGGTGTGTGCACTGGGCTGTACAAAAATGTTGACATTATTGTATATGGGAACAAGGGTTGGTATAATTCTTTTATTTTAAGCACCCAATTATTTAAGGCCAAGGTGTGTTCTCATATACCAAGGGGTCAGATTGTGTTTCCTTCAGCTTTAACCCATAGGAATCTGGGTAACACAGGTAATCCTAATTCATCCATGGAATCTGTGGTGCACTTTTTAATATGAGTGTGTCTAGCATTAATACCACCTGACCTGTATTTTACATACTTTGTCGCTCATGATGTAGATGGGGCTTGAAGAGAGTATATCTGCTATTCCTGCATCACCTCTCTAATGTAGTGGACTTTGTTCAAAGGACTGCAGCAATGAGTTTCTTTTTTATAATGCACTAGCTGAAGAGCCCGGCGTTGCCTGGGCATAGTACGAGGGGCGATCCAAAAGTAATGATAATCAATACTAAACACAATGAATATAGTCAATTTTTTTTTTTTTACATAGTCTCCTAACAAGTCTATACATTTAGTCCATCTCTTTTCTAAACTTAGAATTCCCTTAGAAAAAATTCTTGATCTTGACCCTCAAAAAAATCCCCAACAGCGGTTATCACGTCGCTATTGTCATCAAATTTCTTGCCCCGGAGGTGTTCCTTGAGCCGAGGAAAGAGAAAGAAGTCACTGGGGGCTAGATCTGGCCAATAGGGGGGTGTTACACCCGTTCAAAGCCCGCTTCTTGAATGGTAGCCATGGCAACTGCAGCTTTGTGAGCCGGCGCGTTATCTTGGTGAAACAGCACTCCAGCCCGCAGTTTGCCACGCCTTTTCTCCTTGATAGCCTCCCACAATCTTCTTATTTGTTCTGCGTAGTAGGAGCCCGTAATAGTGGCTCCCTTCTCCAAATAGTCCACCATAATAATTCCTTCAGCGTCCCAAAAAACGGACGCCATAACCTTCCCTGCTGAGCTTGACACTTTGAATTTCTTCGGCGTCGGTTCGTCGGCTCGTTTCCACGTCATCGATTGTTGTTTAGTTTCGGGATCAAAGTGGTGGATCCAGGTCTTGTCCATGGTCAAAAAACGTGACAAAAAATTTCCTTGTCTGCTTGGAACTTTTCGAGATTTGCTATTGAAATGCCAACTCGTTTCTTCTTTTGCTTGTCGGTTAACATTTTTGGCACCCAACGCGCGGAGACCTTTCTCATATGCAATTCTTTTGCAAGGATTCGTTGAATACTGCCATATGAGATCCCTGTGACCTCAGCTACATGCCTGATAGTCACTCTTCGATCTGCCAATACAACTTCTTCAACTTTTTTCACGTTTTCTTCATTGAGGGACGTGGATGGGCGTTCTTCACGATGTTCATCTTCCGTCGATGTTCTTCCCAGCTTAAATTCCTTGGCCCAGCATGCAACTGTGGAATATGGAGGAGAAGAGTCCCCCAATGTTTCCACCAAGTCGCTGTGTATGTCTTTGGTAGTCATTTTTTTCAAGCAGAGGTATTTGATGACAGTTCTGAGCTCGTTTTTTTCCATTTTGATGTTCATTCCTCGGCAGTTCATATTCAAATGAATGTAGCTCCTGGGAATCGTGGTCTATTTAAGTGATTTTTTTTTTTCCTGGACTAGTGGGTACCTAAGAGAGAATAAAACATTTTATTTTAATTTCTGTGTGCAATAGAAATAACCGATTATCATTACTTTTGGATCGCCCCTCGTAAATATCTGTGGTTAGTTATAGCACCTCACTTCTCTTATTTTTCCATCACGCCTCTCATTTTCCCCCTCACATCTCTCATTTTCTCCCTTACACCTCTCATTTTCCCCCTCACTCCTCTTATTTTCCCCCTCACTCCTCTTATTTTCCCCCTCACTCCTCTTATTTTCCCCCTCACTCCTCTCATTCCTCCCTAACACTTATCATTTCGACCTCACATCTGTCATTTTCCGATCACTCCACTATTTTCCCTCACTCCTCTCATTTTGCACTCACACCTTTTCATTTTCACCTTACACCCCTCATTTTCACCTCACACCTCTCATTTTCCCCTCAGTATATACAAGTTTGTCATGTCCCTTATATATAGTATACACCTGTATGTCATCTCCTGTATATAGTATAAACATGTATGTCATCTCCCCTGTAAATAGCATATACCTGCTGTATGTCATCTCCTCCTGTATATTGTATATACCTATGTGTCATCTCCTCCTGTATATAGTATATACCTGTATGTCATCTCTTCTGTATATACTATATACCTGTATGTCATCTCCTCCTATATATAGTATATACCTGTATGTCATCTCCTGTATATAGTATATACCTGCAGTATGTCATCTCCTCCTCTATATACCTATGTGTCATCTCCTCTTTTATATAGTATATACCTGTATGTCATCTCCTCTTGTATATAGTATATACGTGTGTCATCTCCTCCTGTATATAGTATATACCTGTAAGTCATCTCCTCCTGTATATAGTATATACCTGTGTGTCATCTGCTCCTGTATATAGTATATACCTGTGTGTCATCTCCTCCTGTATATAGTATGTACCTGTATGTCATCTCCTCCTGTATCTAGTATATACCTGTGTGTCATCTCCTCCTGTATATAGTATATATCTGTGTGTCATCTGCTCCTGTATATAGTATGTATCTGTGTGTCATCTCCTCCTGTATATAGTATATACGTGTGTCTTCTCCCCTGTATATAGTATATACCTGTGTGTCATCTCTTCCTGTATATAGTATATACCTGTGTGTCATCTCCTCCTGTATATAGTATATATCTGTGTGTCATCTCCTCCTGTATATAGTATGTACCTGTATGTAATCTCCTCCTGTATATAGTATATACCTGTGCGTCATATCCTCCTGTATATAGTATATACCTGTGTGTCATCTCCCCTGTATATAGTATATATGTGTGTGTCATCTCCTCCTGTATATAGTATGTACCTGTATGTAATCTCCTCCTGTATATAGTATATACCTGTGCGTCATATCCTCCTGTATATAGTATATACCTGTGTGTCATCTCCCCTGTATATAGTATATATGTGTGTGTCATCTCCTCCTGTATATAGTATATACCTGTATGTCATCTCCTCCTGTATATAGTATATACCTGTGTGTCATCTCCCCTGTATATAGTATATATGTGTGTGTCATCTCCCCTGTATATAGTATATACCTGTGTGTCATCTCCCCTCTATATAGTATGTACCTGTATGTCATCTCCCCTGTATATAGTATATACCTGTGTGTCATCTCCCCTGTATATAGTATATACCTGTGTGTCATCTCCTCCTGTATATAGTATATACCTGTGTGTCAAGTCCTCCTGTATATAGTATATACCTGTATGTCATCTCCTCCTGTATATAGCATATACCTGTGTGTTATCTCCCCTGTATATAGTATATGTGTGTGTGTCATCTCCTCCTGTATATAGTATATACCTGTGTGTCATCTCCTCCTGCATATAGTATATACCTGTGTGTCATCTCTCCTGCATATAGTATATATCTGTGTGTCATCTCCCCTGTATATAGTATATATCTGTATTAGACCGCGTTCACACGTTATTTGGTCAGTATTTTTACCTCAGTATTTGCAAGCTAAATTGGCAGCCTGATAAATCCCCAGCCAACAGGAAGCCCTCCCCCCTGGCAGTATATATTAGCTCACACATACACATAATAGACAGGTCATGTGACTGACAGCTGCTGTATTTCCTATATGGTACATTTGTAGCTCTTGTAGTTTGTCTGCTTCTTAATCAGATTTTTATTTTTGAAGGATAATACCAGACTTGTGTGTGTTTTAGGGCGAGTTTCATGTGTCAAGTTGTGTGAGTTGAGTTACATGTGGCAACATGCATGTAGCGACTTTTGTGAGATGAGTTTTGTGTGGCGACATGCGTGTAGAAACTTTTTGTGTGGTCGAGTTGCATGTGAAAGGTTAGTGTAGCAAGTTGTGTGCAGCAAGTTTTGCGCATGGCGAGTTTTGCGCGTGGCGAGTTTTATGTGTGGTGCATTTTGAGTATGTGCAAGTTTTGTGTGAGGCAACTTTTGCATGTGTTGCAACTTTTGTGTATGTGGCAAGTTTTCCGTGTGTGCAAGTTTTGCGTGTGGCGAATTTTCCATGAGGTGAGTTTTGCATGTGTGGTGAGTTTTGCATGAGCCTAGTTTTGCATGTGGGGAGTTTTGCGCGTGGCGAGTTTTGAGCGGCGACTTTTGTGTTTCGACTTTTATGTGGCGAGGTTGGTGTATGTGTGGTGAAATGTGTGCTGTGGGTGATATATGTGTTCAAGCACGTGGTAGTGTGTGGCGCATTTTGTGTGTGTTAGCAACTGTACGGCATATACTCTTTGGTGCCATCACTCTCACTCTTTAAGTCGCCCTTGTTCACATCTGGCAGCTGTCAATTTGCATCCAACACTTTTCCTTTCACTTTTTCCCCATTTTGTAGATAGGGGCAAAATTGTTTGGTGGATTGGAACGCGTGGGGTTAAAATTTCGTCTCACAACATAGCCTATGACGCTCTCGGGGTCCAAACGTGTGACTGTGCAAAATTTTGTGGCTGTAGCTGCGACGGTGCAGATGCCAATCCCAGACATACACACATGCACACATACACACATAAACACACACATTCAGCTTTATATATTAGATAATGCAGCCATTCACTGACCAAGATATAAGACAATGTATATGGCATGAGATCATTGGGCCAGTGATTGGCTGCAGTGGTCATTAGAGGTGAGTGCTCGTGAATGTGCTCGGTGATACCGGATGTCACTCGAGTATCTGGGTGCTCAGATGTGCTCGGCACTCGACGAGCATTGGGTGGTGCTCAGATTTGAAGTGCGAATCCCTGCCCAGCATGTTTGGTGCTAGTTACACAGCCAATAAAAATGCGTTACCTCATCAAAGGATACAAATGGGCAGGCGCCACCACGCTTGGCTAGCTGACACCATTGTACACCTCAAGGACAGTACTAATCTGAGCGAGAGGGTAGTTATCCAGACCTGTGTGGCACAGTTAATCTTATCAGAGCCCTCTAATGTTGATACTGATGTTGATGCTGAACCATTAAACTAACAGTGGCTCAAAAGGTACCTTCCCACATAACGATTTCATTAACGATATCGTTGCAACGTCACGCTTTTTGTGACGTAGCAACGATCCCGCTAACGATCTCGTAATGTGTGACAGCGACCAACGATCAGGCCCCTGCTGGGAGATTGTTGGTCGCTGGATAATGATCAGGAACTTTTTTTGGTCGCTGATCACCCGCTGTCATCGCTGGATCGGCGTGTGTGATGCCGATCCAGCCATGTGTTCACTTTTAACCACTTTTAACGTCCCCCGCCGTCAGCTTCCCTGCACTGACTGTCAACGCCGGCCGTAAAGCAGAGCACAGCGGTGACGTCACCGCTGTGCTCTGCTTTACGGCCGGCGCTGACACAGTCAGTGTGGGAAGCTGACGGTGGGGGACGTGACAGACATCAGAATGTAAGTATGTACTGTTTTTTTTTTTTACTTTTACAATGGTAACCAGGGTAAATATCGGGTTACTAAGCGCGGCCCTGCACTTAGTAACCCGATGTTTACCCTGGTTACCCGGGGACTTCGGCATCGTTAAAGACAGTTTCAACAATGCCGAAGTCTTTCCCCTGATCGTTGGTTGCTGGAGAGAGCTGTCTGTGTGACAGCTCCCCAGCGACCACACAATAGCTTACCAACGATCACGGCCAGGTCGTATCGCTGGTCGTGATCGTTGGTAAGTCGTTAGTGTAACGGTACGTAAAGTGATAATTTTGTGCTTTGCTGTTTGTTTCAGATACATTCTACATATAGCCTAGGGACAGTTGCAGGAGCAGGGAGAGTAGCAGAACTCTAAGCAGGGCTTAGTGTTTTACAGTCCGTTGTTAAAAACGTACCAACATGCTGCTGCACGGGACCACATTCTTACTTTTTTGGGTGAAAAAATTTACTATATTGTCATCCATAGAGAATTATGTAATTTGTATTACATTACTGTGGTATATAACTCTCCAAAAAAGTTAAAAATGTTTCTGAATTCAATTAGTCATCCATTGAGTATTGTGTGCTTTCTGTTACATTTTGGTGGTATATAATAATCCAAAGAAGAGTTGAATAATGCTTCTGGATTCAATTAGTCAATCATGGAGTAATACGTGCTTTGTATTATATACCACCGAAATCTAACACTCCAAAAAATTGTTCAAATTTTTTTTTGGACCAATTAATCATCCATAGAGTATTACATGCTTTGTGTTACATTTCGGTGGTATATAAAACTCCACAAAAGTGTTCAAAAGTTTTTCTAGTTTCAATTTGTCATCCATAGAGTATTACATGCTTTCTGTTACGTTTTGGTAGTAAATAACACTCTAAAGAAGCATTCAAAACTTTTTATGGATTCAATTAGTCATCATAGAGTATTACATGCTTTCTGTTACATTGTATATTTCACTCCAAAAAAGAGTTTGGGACCTGTCTTGGCATCTTGTTCAACCAGTGGGCAGTAGAGATGGAACACTTACCTCTAAGGCTGCTAGAGCTGACAGCTGGAACCAGAATCACGTTCCTCAAAAAGGAGGGGTAACATCGTTGGTATGCTAATGGGTGTGATCTGAGAAGGAAGGAGCAGGATGAACTCTTCTTGAGAAAGAAACGGGCTTGGGAAAGGCTCCTCAAGGCAGCTCAAGACTGGGCTATGGACCCCACAATGATTGGACTGTTTTTGGAGTTGGGCACCTCCTATGAGGGAGCAGGCGATGTTGAAGGTGACACAGTGGGTTGTCACCCATTTCTACATGTCAGGGGCTATGGCACTACCCAACGCCCGGTCACTTACAGCTCAGACACCTGGAAATCAGACTCCCAGAAGCAGGTAGAGGGAGTCCCCCCAACCTCCCGTGGAAAGAGAAGAAGAAGACACCTGAAGAAAATTGCTGTATTGCCCTCCTTATCATTACGTCCTGGCTTTGCACTTTGTGAAAAGCTTTTATGAGTGTAGGAATACATCCACCACACTTTCAAGATATTTGAATACATCCCACCAGTTGTTGCCTTCAAGGGTTTTTGGATGACTGGATGGCCCTCCCTATAATTTTTCTTTGGCTTTGCACTGTGTGCAAATCTGTTATGAGTGTAAAAGTGCCAGAACTACAGTTTTTTAATGGTTTTTATGAGGCACTCCATTTGGTGCCTTCAAGGGTGTATGGATGACCCACCTTATAATTTTTTTCTAGCTTTGCACTGTGTGCAGAGCTTTATGGGTGTAATAGTACCACAACTACACTTTTTCACACTACTTGAATGAGAGACTACAGTTGGTGCCTTCATGGGTGTAAGGATGAACGTGCTTGTAATTTTTGGATGGCTTTGCGCATAGTGTATAGCTTGTATGAGTCTAGGAGTACTACTGTATGAAAATTTGAAGATAATGTGTACCATGCCCTCTGTGATGTCTAGGTGTATCCATTCTTCCATCTAATTTTTGCCAGTTCTTACTTCCCTCATAAATTACAATGACATTTTCAATTTTTTAATTGCAAAAAAACTAAAAAATTAATTTAAAAAATTCAATCTTGGTTTTCTTAAAACATTTGTTTTAATTTTGCCTATATATACAAGTATTTATACAGGAAAGAATGTTTCTTAACATTTTTTCCTGTAAACTTCAATTTCTCATCGATTTTGAATGTTTTATTGTCAGTCCTTAAATTGGAGTAAAAGTTTGACACCACTATTCTCAGCAGTGCTTATTCTTCCAGGGATCTTCTTCATGCTGTTCTCCTACTATTCAGCACTTTTTCCATCCATTTCAACATTTTCATTGCCCCCGAGATCTCCTCATAGGGTCTGCAGAAAAAATGCTCAGATTTGCCATTGACTTCCATAATACTCGTTACTCGAAACGAGCATCCAAGCATTAGGAATTGCTTCTTTCGAGTAACGAGCATCTGAGCATTTTAGTTCTTGCTCATCCCTAGTGGTCATGTGTTGTAGAATGAACAGCAGAGAATTCAACTGGTAAGTAATAATGCTTTATATTTCAGAATTACCAATTTTTCTCATTTTTACCCAACTCTGAGCAACCCTTTCATGGCTTGGGTTTTAATACCCTTTACAAAGGACAGTAATAACATAGCGATTATTTTTATATATCCTGCAGGGTTTTTTTAAACATGGAGGGAGCTAATTACAAAAAATGGAAGCTGGTATTAGCAAACCCTCCCCCCATGATATCAAACTGAGAGCTTATCCTTGGTGTAGAGCAGTATGTAGTGAAGCAGAAAGTATACTGTAACTGGATGGATCACTGCCTGCATAGTGCACCACTTTTCCATTGGTAAGAGAATAACTATTGCTGATAGTTCCCCAATATCAATTCTTAAAGGGAACCTGTCACCAGGTTTTCCCAATCTAAAGGCTTTGTTATTAGTATTCTAGTAAGCTGTATGTATGTATGTCCCAATTCATTCTGCGTAGAACAAAAAATAGATTTTATTATAGTCACCGACGGTGCTGTCCAGTAGGATGGGCATCTATTTGTCTTGATTTGGAGCTTCCTCTCTTTCTTCAATCGCACTCCTCCTTCCCAGCTTCATGTGGATGATGTATCCTATGTCAACAAATTTTGTACCATTTACTGGTGGGGTCCCTTCGACATACATGCCCCCGGTCTCCCCTGGTAACATGGTTGACTTGTTTGAAACTCTAGTGTTGAAGGACATGGAGGCTTTAGTGTACAAAAAGGCACCTCCTAACCTTACTGACTTGGAAAGGAGGGCTTTGAGAGACATAGCTAATTGGTCAGATGTTATCGTACGTCCAGCGGACAAGGGGGTAAAACGGATCTAATACCAAGAGAAGCATATTTGTTGGAGGCAGATCGGCAATTGTCAGATACGACAATTTATACCAAATTACATGGAGATCCCACGCAGAAATTTTAAGGGGAACTATGCTCCTTTTTGAGAAAGGCAGTAGAAATTAAAGTGATCACACAGAGAAAGGCAGAGAAGCTCCTCCCTGGGTTTCCAATGAAACCACATTGGTATTATGTTCCAAAAATCCACAAATCAGTCACACACCCCCCTGGCAGACCCATCGTGTCTGGGATAGGGTCGCTCACTGAACCCCTATCCCAGTACATTGATTGGCTTCTGTGTCCGCTATTAAAGGACATTCCATCTTACATTAAGGACACCAAATATTTTTTAGGTCACGTCCAGGAGTTTACGTGGCAGCCAGAGTTCTCCTTAGCATCTATTGACGTGGTGAGTTTATACACCAATATTCCACAGCTGTTGGGGGTAAATGCCATTAGACGCATTTTGGAAACCACGGATAGAAGTCGGGATTTTATCGATTTTTTCTGTGAGGGTCTCGGTTTCATACTAACACACAATGCCTTCACATTTCTGGACACCTGGTACATGCAGACCACCAAGACCGCTAAGGGGACCCCGGCTGCATGTATATTTGCCAACCTGTTTTTGGCAGTGTTCGAAGAAGATTACATTTATTCAGCCAGTAACATCTTTCTTAAACACATTAAACTCTACCTGAGATATGTGGATGACGTATTTCTGGTGTGGGACGGCACAGAGGAGGAGTTCGCACTATTTGTGGGGTGCCTTAATAACACCAATACTATGGGGATGTCCTTTACTTTCAATTTTAGGGGGTCCAGTTTAGAATTCTTGGATGTGTTGGTAGAGATTCAGGAGGGGGAGGTGTGCACGTCTATCTACCGTAAACCTACCGCCATTAATTCGGTATTACATTTTAATAGCTTCCACCTGAGTCACACCAAGAAGTCGTTACCTTACAGTCAACTGTTAAGGACACGAAAGGTTAACAATACACAAAAAGGCTTCGAACAACAGTCGAGAGAACTATGTCATAGGCTCCACAGTAGGGGCTACCCAGATGCTTTGCTACAGACTACCTTAGAGCGGGTAAATAATAATTCCCAGGATCGCAGGGCGAAGGTAAATTATATGTCAGGACAGTGGTTTACTTTCTGTTTCCAGTATGGTCCGATGGATCAGGAGATAAGATCCACCATCAGGAAACATTGGCACATGCTGGAAAGGGATAAGGATTTAGCAGGTAGGACAGCCGGGGGACCGCTTATTTCTAATAGACGCAGCACACGTATTAGGGATGTCTTAATTCGCAACCGCATCGCAAAACAAAAAACTACCTGGTTAGAGCAAGCAGCCCTTAAGGGCATTTATCATTGTGGACATTGCCAGTACTGCCAGTATCATATCCCCGGGCGAGTGTTGAGTATCGGTCCAGTAACACGTACCGTACAACAATTCATCTCTTGTAAAACTGACTACGTGGTATACGCGGTTTTTTGTCCATGTAAAAGATTTTATATCGGAAAAACCATACACAAAATATACATATGGTTCAGTGAACATTTCAAGTCTGTTCTTTCAGATAAAGGAGTACCTAGATTGATTAGCCATGTCAGAGAGGCACCTGAAGGAAACCCAGAGGTCCTGACATTTGCGGGTATTGAGAAGGTGTTATTACCGGCACAGGGAGGGGATTTGCATAAATTATTATTAAAGCAGGAGGCCAGGTGGATTATGCGGACACAAGCCACAGGTCTGGCAGGCCTCAATGACAGAATTGATATGTCTATCTTTTTATGAACCCCGTAACCCAGCCAGCACCCGTCACCTTTATTATTATTATTGTTATTATCATCGTCATATATTATATATACCCTACTTGTCAGGTGGATTCCTATGCGGCATGCTATCTGCCATATTATGCGGCGAATGCATTTATTGGTTTATAATTTATGTTCACTCCATTTTCTACATATATTTGTCAGTGTAAATGAATTTTGATGTTAGAGATATATGAGTAAAATAAGGATTCTGTGCTTTATATGGCCAGTGTTGCTGGTTTTTGTTTTTAAATGTTTCTATTATTATGCACTTTGCACTTCCCTGGTGTCTGATTGGAGCGTGGCGCAGGAGGAGCCTGTATGCACTTACCTATTTCTCCTAGCGTCACTTCCCACAGACATGGACCCGTAGAAGCGCTACTCACAGCGCGAAACGGCCGTCGTCGATCCCTGCACACTCCCGTCATTATCGCACACCCCCGAGCCGTGAAGATGTCTTCTCACATGCTTGAATAAAGGACTATCTAACTCAAGGATCGGTGAGTGCTGCCGCATTTGTTCTGTGATCTGCATGCCACTGTAATAACTAACGCATGTCAAAATATACATTACACATTACAACAATATGTGTGTCTTTAAGGGGGGAAATTGGCAGATCGTAAGAAGATAGAAGGCCAAAGATCAAGACTAGCGATGCCCATCGGACAGGACAGCGCCATCTATGGCTAATTAAAGGTTTTTTTGTTCTGTGCAGAGGGCATTGTGGAAATGTATACAGCTTACTAGAATACTATAAAAGAGACCTTAAAGGTGGTGTCCGTACTTTATGTTGGGTATACCTAGTGACAGGCTCACTTTAATGTGTAAGTAAATAAAAGCAGATTCATATTACCCTAGTGCAATACGGTTATACTGGTTTTGACAAAATACCTATTGCTGGTGGTACAAGTATCAATCCTTAATGTGTAATTAAATAAAAGTAAATATAACCCTAATACGCAACTGGTATACTGATAAGGGAAAAATACCTGTTGCTGATAGAAGCCTTGTATATTTCCTTAATGTATAAGTAAAAGCAGATATTAGCCTGATTATACGCCTTTTCTATGTGTAAATACCTTGATCTTATTTCTACAATAGGTATATACATTATTCAATGTCATTTATTTACTTATAGTCTTATTATTTATATATAATATGCCAAGATTCTCCACAGTACTGTATAATTTCATGATTTCGAGATTAAAAGCAACAAGTGCCGAGAAAAGTACTGTGTTCCTGTATGAACTATAGGCATTGTATTTCCACATTCGGCAGAGATTCGCAGGAGATTTGTAAGGAGACAATCCGCACGTCACTGTCATAAACTGGATGTCAGCGATCACAAGAGTCGCAATGTGAGATACAAATGAGAGGTCACTTAGACACAGTGGGGCAGACAAGAGAATGTCGATGAAGTCAGCTCTCTCTCTCTGCAGTGTTTGCACAAAGTAAGTAACCGGAGGACGAATTACTAGGAAGAAGAAAATCAGATTAAATAATTAGTGTCAATTAGCTCCAGCAAAATCATTCTCCAAACAATTGGTCTCAAGTGCCCTGCTTAATTATGTGAGACTTTCATTGCTTCTTATCAAGTCTGCTTTGATTCATGTTTGACTCTTGAAGCTCCCGGAGGTGCAATTAATTATTGTCTACTAAATAAACCCCTCGTAATTAATTGCTGAAGAAAACTGTATTGCACTTTAATAAAAAAAAATACATCTCAGTAGTACTGAATGTATTCATGCGGTTTTTAGATAATTTACCAGAAAAGTAAACTGCTAATACATTTCAACCATGAGCTATGATGTAGCCATGATGCTAGTCTGCTGGTCTTGATGGCTGTATCTGCAGGTGAATTAGACACCAAATGAGATATCCAATCATGTTAATAGAGATCCATAATGAGTTATCGGTGATTGGTCGTAAACCCATAGGCAGTCTAATGTGCTGTACCAATTAAAAGGAACTAGACCTGAGTACATAATATACTGAACTCCTTAATTATGTAGATAGTTGTAAATAAGTATTGTTTTGTAAATGAAAATACTGACATTAACTTGATGGACACCCACAAACTTGTCATTTACATTTACTACCTACCTTCTGTATGGTAAAAAAAATATAGTCGTAACAATGAAACCTAATGGCCATGCAAAGTCTTTCCAAAACCCTCTTCTCAGTAGACAGATAGCACTCAATGTTTTATGTGCTTTCTGTTGTCCTGGAACAAATCTGTGTAACGTAAAGAGACAGTTCTTATATATCACGCATACGTTTGTTAAACTTTTTTTCAATTTGAAAAAATATGAACCTTCTTTTTTTCAGATATGGGAGCGCCTTCATTCCCTTTAGTACAGTGGTTGCCATTACCTGTGATCAGCTTATTGTTGGCAGTCTAGTTTTATCAAGATAGTCCCTCTCCAAAACTCAAAGGAGGGAAAAAGCATGCATGGCATCGAATAAAAAAAAATCTAATACATGGAGATTGATGGGCCTGTAAGAATGAGGAATAAGTGCTTTTCTTTGGTAGAGGGCCTCCACTTTGGATATTTACCCAGGTATGTCTCTTATAACCTGATCACTAAATATATTTAAGGATGAACAGTTCATGGAAACTTGTCAGCTTTTAATAGGAGTGGACAGATTTTGAAGAAGCTACTCTAGCTATCATGTCCCAGAAGTATTCAGGTCTTCATTCTTTAATACATATACACATAATATTGCGGGTTATAGTTCAATTAGTAACGAAATGTACAATTGGTGGAGAAAGGTTGAATGTGATGCACCTAGGTCTTTTTTCAACCTATGTAACTATAGTATATCTCTATATAGTGATCTTGACCTACAAAGGGGCCCCTGAGTTGTATCAATGGAGTAACTGCTGGCTGAGGGAGCAAACTAGCTGAGCTCAGCTGACTAGCTGAGTCAAAATCAGTGAGGGGAGGTACTAGACGAGATCAGGAAGATGGGATGAGGCACAGAGGATAACTGAGGTTGCAACAAAAAGGATGTGGTCAAAGACAAAATCATCAAGTAAATGGAGGGTTAAGTCAGTTCAAGGTCAGCAATGAGGATCAAATAGCAGGGTCATGTAGTAAGGTAATACAAGAGAATAATAACGTTTATTTCCAAACGGTGCCCCTACATGCACATTTCTTAGCTTTCACAGGTAGCTGTTGGCAGATCTTTCTAAATTTTGGCATAAAAAAACATTTAATACTAATATAACTTTTGGAGTAATATTACAAAGATTTTCCTGTGTACAGTACTTGGGCAATCTTTCCACCCCAAGGATACATACTGTAAAGCAAACTTTCATGAAGTGGTCCAAAATGCTTTATGGTAAAAACAGATAAATATTTCTTTACCACATCAATGATCTTTAAAGCAGAATTTACACCATCCAAAATTATTCCTTTTTATCTGTCTTCTAGTATCAAGGCATTCATCCAATTATGTTGCGATCAGTCCTAATAAAACTGGTAGGTTAAAAAAAAAATGATCGTTATTAATAATACTGTCATGATTTCCCAAGAATAGATTAGTTAAGGAAATATAAAAAATATGTCAGACAAGGAGCATGGGACCATGCCAGCATCTACCCAGCCCTGGGTTTCAACTTTCGGCATCTTCCTGGAACGTCAGACAGAATCAGATGTGCTCCCTGTGCTCACAGTTTTTCTTAATGTGCTTTTGACTCATTCAGTTTTGGAAATTTGAGACTGTATTGTTGGAGGTGATCACTTGTGGAACTTAGCATCTCAGGATGTTGCTGTATGTGGCTGATTGAAAGAGGCAGCAATTCTAATAATCAAATCTGAAGATGAGAATGACAATAATGGATAATTGCCAATTTCCTCCTACAGGTTGTTTTGGGCTTTTTTTTAAATAAAATTACTGCAGAATAATTGCTGAAACTAGTGAACATGATTTTTTTTGGCAAATTAAGTGTTCAAAAAACTGAAATTATCTTATTTAGACCATGACAAATAACAGATACACTGTATTAAAACGTATACCAATAATACACAATACATTATAAGAATAGCAGACTTAACTAAACATGATAATGGTATCAAAAATATTTGCATATGCCCTACCTTCTTGAGCCACCCTTGCATAATATATCTAAATGATGAGTACAAACATACAATTACTGTTGTGAGAATTATAGACAATAACAAGTGGAAATATTGTCTTATTGATGAACTCCAATTCTTCAAAGCAATGTCAACAGAACTCTGGCATAAATTGCTGTGAAAAGTAGCAAAATTTTTGCACAACTGAAAGTTGTGCAAAACTGTTGTGACTTTTGGCATTTTTATGCCAATTCTTCCCAGCTCCATGAAAATGGGCACAGCTGGAGCAGGATTGGGAGGTGCGGCGGAGCCGTATACCACCACTAATCTAATTCGTTATAAGCTGTGGCATTCCTTACTCGAGAAATCTCACTCCAGTTGGGAGTGGACTAAGAGTTTTGGTGAGGCACACAAGGGCGCACGCCACTTATCAGACGGTCCTGATTCATTAAGAGTCATGCGACTTTGAATGAATTATTAGCGCCTGACTTCTACACAGCCCCATATCAAGACCGAAGAAAAAAAATTGCCGGTCTTGAAGAATCGGGGCCATTGTCTGCACAGAATTAGAATGTTTTACTTTTTATAATTTTGTTTATTTTATTTTTTTTTTCAAATAGAGTCACACTTCCCTATGGGCAGTGGCGTAACTACAAAGTGAGGGGCCCCAGTGCGAACTTTCAAATGCGCCGCGCCAAAATATTTCCCACCGAAATTCACATTTTCCCTATTCATTTCGCACACTATAGTTTTGTTGCAATGTTGTATAGTCTGACCTAATACTGCCCTGTAATCGCTGAGAAAAATAATAATAAAAATTATTACTTACATGTCCCTATACTAATTAGGGTGATGTCTTCGGAAGTGCAGACTCTGGGCGTTCATGTCCTCCCTCGCTCTAATTCCAAGCGCACTCCCAGGGTTTGAAATCTGTGTGCTGTTTCTTCCTGGTATGACGCTGCAGTGCGTCATTTCCAGACCTGTGCATTGTGGGAGTTTATTGGGTGTACTGGTTGGCTCCGGAGCATGTGCACTGCACATTCTGACGCTGGCGAGTACACGCAATACTCCCCCACAGTGCACATGCTGGGCTCTGCCCACAGCCGTGTACCATTCTTCCCGACTCGGAAATTTACAGCCCATACACACGCTTCGCTCCGAGAACCCCGTACACATGCGGCTCTGCTCCGTACACCTTGTACACATGCAGCTCTGCTCCGTACACCTTGTACACATGCAGCTCTGCTCCGTACACCTTGTACACACGCGGCTCTGCTCCGTACACCCCGTACACACGCGGCTCTGCTCCGTACACTCCGTACACACGTAGCTCTACTCCGTACACCCCGTACACACGCGGCTCTGCTCCGTACACCCCGTACACACGCAGCTCTGCTCCGTACACCCCGTACATACACGACTCTGCTTACCTCTTTCACACTCGGCTCAGCTTTGTACACCTCGTACACACCTGACTTTGCTCTGTACACCTCGTACACATTGCTCCACTACACACATACACGGCTCCGCTCTGTACACCTGTACACACACAGCTCTGTTACATCCACACTGAAAACCCCTCCTGACCCCACACATAAACTTCCCCTCATTCAGCACCATGACAATTAATCACAGCAGAGTCCTGCATACACTGAGACCACTGATCATGTGACCCCCTGACTCCTCCCCTCCTGTGACCTCATCATAGGTCTTGTGCACGCAGAACAGGTGTGTGTGTGTGTGTGTATGACAGGTGTGTGCGTGAGTGTGTGTGTGAATGACAGGTGTGAGCAGCACATCAGCACTTTACAGCCGAGACTGCACTTCACTCACCAGCTGCTGCCTTCCATCTCTGTCAAGCCTCAGTGACACGCCCAGCCCTTCTGCTAGCTCACATGTCCTTCACAGACATGCCCACTCGTCGCACACCGCTGGAAGTCTGGGGAAGCTGGCCGTTATGGGCATGGCCAGCAGGGTGCGTGACTTGTCTGCTGAGTTTCCCAGCTAGTGCTCCTTGTTTGCTGGACTGGGCGGGCCCCTAAACACAGCGGGCCCAGTCACAGCTGCGACCCCTGCGATCGCAGTTGTTACGCCCCTGCCTATGGGTATTGAAGTTGAGCTACATTTACTCAAATAAGACAGTTATTGAATAAATGTGATAAGGTTTCTGTAAAAATAGTAGACCCTCATTTATAACCCTTGGCAACCACTTTAATGTGCCTGTTGTAATCTGCTTCACTAACCTGAGAAGTAATATGATTGGCTTTTGGCTTGTAGACACTAATTATTTTACTTGCCATTTCAAGGAGCAACCTATTGTATATACATCTTGCTGCTAACAGAGCTTGATTTGGAGAGTATTTTTACATTAGCAAATAAACTGCTCAGAATAAGCTCAAATCTATGATTTAGCCTGTTGATTGGCTCTTTTTGCTAACATTTACAAGTTGACAAGTTGAAATTATCAGGAGATTCTTGGATAAATGATCATTCAGACAATTGTTAGTTTCCCTCCTCTGTGCATACAGTTTACATTATTGTCAACAGCACATACATTGAATAAACGAGGGGATGTGCTACGGTCAATTGATGATTTTTATGTTTACATTGGGGACCTTTTAACCGGGTAGATAAATCGATAATAACCGGTGTCTACAATAAAGCAAGTCAGTCGCTGCTCATTTATTAACATTTACATATTTCTATCATTGTCAGGGTAGCTCTTGCAATTGTTCATCTCCTCTCTCCATTCATACAGTTTGTTGGTATCACATTCACTGTTTAAGTTAGGCAATGTGCTGTCGATAAATGCTGAGTGAGCCAACCATCAAATCAGTTATCACTGGACTGCTCAGCTAGGAATGGGAACAATTGATCATGCGGTCATCACTGCATGTAAAAAGATCCTTACAGAATTTACTGTTGGCTAAAAAGAAAGGAAAAATAGTTTTTGGTGTTGAATGCCACATTCTAGGGAACAAATTATGGATCTTGCTTGGAATTTGAAAATTTCTCCCCACTAATACACTTGTCTGGAGTAAAGGAGGTCAACGCTATTGTTCGGATGGCTTGCGCCAGTGGTGGAGGTGATGCTTCTGCTGCTGCCAGCTTCTCCCATATTCTTAGCATGGCATGGATGGATTTTTACTTTCTTTTATACTATCCGCATCCATTGTCACTTTTGGTTTTTACCTTACATTTTGTACAACACTATTATAATTAGCTTTTGACAATCTGTTCAATCCCAATTATTCAACCTTTGCCAAAAAAAGATGTAATAAGAAATGCTAGGTAGAGAGATACACATACAAAAAAACAAACAGTGGCTGCAAGCCTAAAATTATGTATGGTACATACAGGTACCAAATTGGACTAGCAAAACAGGTGTGCAAAAACGGACATGCACAGATAGAGATCTACATTTTTTAAAACGTTTTGTATTCCATTTTTTTTCAACAATATTCAACCCCCTTCAAAAAATGCCAAAGAAGGAAATGCCAGATAGGTGCATAACGCAATAGTAGTCACCTGCAAGAATGTGAATAGGTGTAGCGTGTACGGATGTAATATTTTACCAGCAAAACAGATACAAGACAAGAAAAGCAAAACTTACTATAATCACTACAGACACATCAGATTTTTTTTCTGCAGAAGCTATTGTGCTGTCTTGCTTCTGCTTTCTACTGCATTAAATATTAAGAAAAAAATGTGTAACTGTAATTCAAGTGCAAGTGCAGTTCAAGTGGTCAATCACACTGCTGTTAGCACCTATCCAATCTATCTTTCTAGCATTTAAATTAATGTCTGTACTATTTGCAGACTACTATTCTTATCTTTATCAGTGCTGCAGTTTTAAAACACATTATTGTCTAGAGTATTTGCTTTCTCTTCTCCATCGCTGTGCTATAAGCTTGAATGTCCTCTCACTATCCTAAAATCGCTCTAAAATGGCTGCTGCATAACTATCTATACAGGCTACAATAGTCTCTCTTGATAAGTTGCTCTATATTATGTGATGTGATAGCTACAAGGCACTATGGTGAAGCCCGCACAGTCATGCCTGAGGTCATGTCAACATTCTGCGTCTGAGCGCACTCTTCAGCAATGCGTAAAAAGGCGGTGGGCATTTTTCGGCGATTTGTGCGAATTGTATGAATTCAATGTGGCACCCCTAGGGGTATTTGCCACAAAAATAGTTACTGACACTAAATACAAGTACTAACATAGCAAAACTGCACTACCACCTCAGGCCAGAAGGGGGAGCTCCAGAGACTCCCCTTGATCCATTCTGGTCTGAGAGAAGAACTGGCAGTTGGGCTAAGGAGCTGAAAGTGAGAGGTCATACAGCTGAATTTCTAACAGCCCTGTGACTGTTTCCAGGCCTAAATCACCGGCCTGAGGAGAAGAGGGACAGAGAAAAAGGACATTGTGAGAACCGGGTAGCATTAATCACTACCCAGAACAGGCGCAAAGACGGATACCGGATCCGTGGCTGTATTCATTATATATAATACAGCAACCGGAAAAACGTGAGGTGATATCAGCTTCACTAGGGCCGGACGCAGCAACAGACACAGAGTTCAGCGGTACTCCCGGAGGGGGTAAGCCGATAAAAGGACTCAGGTTGCCTGTCGAACCAGGACCCGGAGGGGACAGATTGGGCCGGCAGCCAGTTCACATACAGCAGCAGAGCCACACAGAAATTGCGTACAATAAGAGGCAAAGACCCCGGCAGGGTCAAAGTAATTCAGAGTTCCCATACAGACTCCGGTGACAGGACTGGTTGTAAATCCCTTTATGTTAAAGTAAACTGGTTAAACGTTTCAATGCCTCAGTCTTTCATTTGGACAATAGTCATCTATCCAGGATCGGGATCGTCACTGCTGGGAGAACCTGCTACTGATCAAGTAAGTGCCTGTCCCCTCACGATACCCCTTACACTGTGCATTGCCTGAGGCCACAGCACTGGGTCAAGCCACCCGTGACATCCCGCTTAAGAGACAGACCCCATTGGTCCGGTGCTGGGTATCCCGGTCTCTTGGGCGTCACAATTGGCGTCACGAACAGGATAGAGCCAGCCCATATACCGGGTATTGTGTGCCGTGATTGGAGCCCAAAACTTTGAAAACTTGGATGAAAAATCGTGAAAATTGACTTTATTAAAGAAAATTCCATTTCCCATTAAAAACTATTGAAAGTGACTTTTCCCCATTGCTTATAATGGAGTAAAGATGGCCGCCATCCCCTGAGGTAATCACCTCATAACCGTTAGGCACGAGACTGTTAATTGAGCTACGCCATTACCTGAGCCCCAGTCTGACTGAAAAACTTCAGAATCCGCCATTACAGAGCACGCGGCGGGCGGGAGCAGCAGGGGGCGTGTCATTGTGGGCGGCACCAAGCTGAGCGCTCTGACGTCAGAGCAAGGGGAAAACCAATCCTGCTGCACAGCGGAACGAATCTACACTATCCCGACGGAAGCGGAGGACCGGAAGGGTCCGGATTAACTAAGGGGGCACAGTATGTCGCAGCACGGAGACGCCGCAGCACCCGGCGACGCTAATGCAGCTGAAAGACAGAGTGTCGATAGAGAGTCCGGTAGCACAGCGGTGCAAGGAGTGGCGCCCATCATGCCGGTGCTGATGCCATATACCCCGGGTGGCCCGTGGCTTCCAATGTATGAAGGTGAGCCTAATACCCTTGACGATTTCAGAGAGAAGATGCTGGCCCATTTTAACATGTTCCCCGTGGGTGAAGTTCAGCGTGTTAGTCTCCTGATGATGCAGTTAAGTGGCCATGCTAAGCGAGAAGTCACAGCATGGGCAGCTGATCTAAAAGGCACTTTTGAACGCATATTTGCTGGATTAAAAGCTACATTTGAAACCACTGCCAGCAGCAAAGCTAAAGTACGATTCTTTAATTGCAAACAAAAAGTTAATGAGGGCGTGAGAGACTTTGCCTTAAACCTGCAGGAAGCCCTTAAATCACTTACATTGGCTGAACCCATTTTTAACACCGGAGCGGATAAACTGCTAAGAGATCAATTTATTGAGGGACTCTACACCCCTTCTCACCGGGGGCATGTGAGCATGCTTGTTTTTAAGAACCCTGAATTGACATTTGCCCAATTAAAGGAGAGCGCTATACGTCTCCAGCTGGCAGAGGCACCTCAGGATCAGGAGCCTGCGCAACCCATGGCAGAGGCTCCTCAACAACAGGGAGTGCCAGTGACATCAGCTATGTCTGGGGCCATTGCTAAGCCCCTGGGGCCCAGTACTAATGAGGCTCTTCAACAAAAGCTTGACTCTTTAACTGATGTTGTTGCTTCAATGGCTAAAACCATGCAGGAGATGAGAGGACCCAAGATGGAGTTGGCAAACCGTAGAGAAGATGTTCCATGGATGAGACCCCGGAGATACCCGACATGGAGAGGATGACCCCGCGACCGCTACCAACCGGATGGACAGCCCATTTGCCGCCGTTGCCAGCAGCCAGGCCACTTTGCACGAGATTGTGATTTAAATGGGAATCCCCTGGGAATGCGGGCCGCTTCGCAGGAATGAACTTTCAAGGCCCAACACCCTGGCGCGACAGGTACATCGGAGGACGACCCATTATCCCTATCGTGCTGGACGGAATTCCCCTCAACGCTTTGCTGGACACAGGTTCCCAGATTTCATCTATACCGTATATCCTTTATAAGAGGTACTGGGCTGATGCAGATATTGATAAAGGGCCCTCTGATGTTGAACTAGATATATGGGCCAGTAATGGTAAGTTGGTACCGAAACTAGGATTCAGGGAGATGACCATAAAGATTGGTAAAGTAGAATTGAAGAAACAGGGTATAATTGTTGTTGATGTTGACCGGCGGAACTGTGAACCAACTGTATTGATAGGAATGAATGTGTTAGAGAACTGCTTTTCCGAAGTTATTTCTGTCTTACAGCAAATTGCTGAAACTGCCCAATCCTGCCAACAGAGAGTTCTCCGGAGGGAAATAAAAATATTGATGTTAAGGCAACAGGTAGAAGTTGCAGGTGGAGAAATCGGCAGTGTGAGGGTAAGTGATCCAACGTCTATTGTAATCCCACCAAAAACAGAAATGCTGGTATGGTGTAGAGCAGCCATTGGTACTAAGGGACGAGATTATCAAGCCTTAATAGAACCAGTGTACACCGACAGCAGGCCCACTATACTCACAGCACGAGGGGTAGTCGAGGTACACCGGGGACGAGTGCCGGTACGACTTTTGAACTGTGGAGAGGAAGAGGTCACTTTGCCAAGGTATGCTACAGTGGCAAAGCTATATACTGTTGACAACAATGCCATCACAACCATTGAGCCCTTAGAACCAACCTGTCAGGTGGAAGTCAACGGCTCAGATGGAGAATTGGAGGATTGGTGCCAACAGCTACACGTGGGCATAAATTCAACACCTACCCATCAAAAACAAGGGGTGTATAGGCTAGTGACGGAATATGAACAAGTCTTCAGTAAACACACCCATTGGACTTCGGACGGATAGAAGGGGTAGAACACACAATCCCCACCGGTGACCATCCCCCAATAAAAGAAAGATATAGACCCATACCGCCCGCTCACTATCAATGTGCAAAAGATATGCTGAGGGAGATGAAACAGGCCGGGGTAATAAGAGACAGCTGTAGCCCCTGGGCGTCCCATCTAGTGATTGTCAAAAAAAAAGACGGAACCATGAGAATGTGCGTAGACTACCGGCAGATTAATAACATCACCCATAAAGACGCCTACCCCGTGCCTAGGATAGAAGAGTCCTTGACCGCTTTGAAATCTGCTAATTATTTTTCCACCTTAGACTTAACAAGCGGGTATTGGCAAGTCCCTGTGGCTGAGAGAGATAAGGAAAAGACGGCATTCACCACACCAATGGGTCTAAGTGAATTTAATCGCATGCCGTTCGGACTCTGCAATGCATCCGGTACCTTCCAGCGGCTGATGGAATGCTGCCTCGGACACAAGAACTTCGAGACCGTCCTCCTGTACCTAGATGATGTGATCGTCTACTCAAAGACTTACGAACAGCACTTAAAAGACCTGGCAGAAGTGTTCGAAGCCTTATCCAGGTATGGCATGAAAATCAAGCCATCCAAATGTCACCTTCTCAAGCCAAAGGTACAGTACCTGGGACACATCGTGAGTTCGGAGGGAGTAGCACCAGATCCCGAGAAAATAACCGCCATAAGGGATTGGCCGAGACCTACCAGCGCAAAAGAAGTGAGGCAATTCCTGGGATTGGTGGGTTGCTATCGCAGATTTATAAAAGGATTTACCAAGTTGGCAGCACCCTTGCAAGACGCCTTGGTAGGGCAGACGAAGAAACCTTCAAACCGAAACCCTCCTTTCCAGTGGAACGACGAAAGGGAAGACTCCTTTGAACAACTAAAGAAGGCACTAACCGGTGAAGAGGTTCTGGCATACCCAGATTACCATCAACCTTTCATCCTCTACACCGATGCCAGTAATGTGGGACTAGGAGCGGTGCTGTCACAAAAGCAAGAAGGTCGGGAGAAAGTCATCGCCTTTGCAAGTAGAAAGCTCCGGCCTACTGAAAGAAATCCAGAAAATTATAGTTCCTTCAAATTGGAACTACTGGCAGTAGTTTGGGCTGTGACTGAACGTTTCAAACACTATCTGGCCGCTGCAGAATTTATTGTCTATACTGACAACAATCCGTTGACCCACCTGGACACAGCCAAATTAGGTGCGTTAGAACAGCGATGGATAGCCCGGTTATCTAATTACAACTTCAAGATCAAGTATCGAGCAGGTCGCAAGAATGGAAATGCCGATGCCCTATCCCGGATGCCACACTTGAGAGATGTAGAAGAAGAAACGGGGGAGCTTGAAGAAATTGAACTACCAGCCTTCCATCATCCCAAGGCAAAACATCATCAGTCAAGTACCTATCAGAAACAACAAGAGGTGAATTTTAATCCGTTAGCACACCATAGATGGGCTGACACCCAAGACAGCAATCCGGCTGTGAAGTTGGTGAAGGAACTGCTGACTGAGCAAAGTGCATATCCCAATGAGGATGCCCCAGAAGAGACGCATCAACTCTGGAAAGAGAGGCAAAATGTTCCTGTATCAAGGGAAGCTCTGTAGAAGGTACACCAATCCGAAAACACATGAATTGGTTTGGCAGATTATCGTGCCTAAACAAGATGTCAAGATGGTCCTTGAAGCTTACCATAATGGTGCTGGTCACTTCGGTTGGAAAAAGTTAGAAGTACTTCTAATAGAAAGATTTTATTGGGTCGGGATGAGAAAATCAATCGAACAGTGGTGCAGAAATTGTGGCCCGTGCAACCTCAGAAGAAACGATCAAAAGAACCAAAGAGCACCACTGCAGCCCATAATCACCAAACAACCACTTGAACTTGTAGCCATGGACCACGTGAAGTTGACACCAAGCTGGTCCGGCTATGTCTATGCCTTGACCATCGTGGACCATTATTCACGCTTCTTGGTAGTAGTACCCGTAAAAGATCTGACAGCAAAAACAGCAGCCAAAGCATTCCAAACGTACTTTTGTAGACCCCATGGATATCCGGAACAGGTTCTCACTGACCAAGGTACAGCCTTTGAATCAGAGATCTTCAGAGAATTCTGTAATATGTATGGTTGCAAAAAGATCCGGACGACGGCCTATCATCCACAAACAAACGGCTTATGCGAGAAGATGAACCATATTGTAATAGACCTACTAAAGACTTTACCTGAGACAGAAAGGAATCAATGGCCAGAGAAATTGCCTGACTTGGTGGATCTGTATAATCATGTCCCGGTGAGCTCCACCAACTGCACCCCAGCTTACCTTATGCGTGCAAGACCCGGCCAATTACCAATCGATCTAGAAATCGGAATTCTGAAACCAGACGCAGAAGTTCAAGACTCCAATTGGGATATCATACGGCAAAAGCAGTATCGCCAAGTGCAAGAGAGTGTGGAAAGAAGCCTTCAGCAAACTAGAGAAAGACAAGAGCGAACTTTCAACCAGAATGCTCTAGCGACCCCATTAAGACCGGGTGACCAAGTGCTCAAGAGAAATCGTCGAACCAATAAACTAGACAATCAGTGGGAAGCCGTACCCTACACAGTTTTACCAACAAGAATGGATAATCCTAAAATGTGTCTCATTAGCAAAAACGGAGGCTTAACATCTGTACTAGTGTCAAGAGACAATCTTAAATTATGTCCGGAAGCATTGAAAGAGCCAGAAGTTGTCCAGCCAGAACCAGAAGTTATTCAACCCATACAGATTCAACCAGTAAAGGAAAAAGAAGAGGAAATGTATCACACCTGTATAGGAGACTTTCCCAAAACCCTACTAACATACCATGGTGCAGTAGTGGTTCCCATGGTGGCCTTTTACCCAACACCGAACCCAATACCAGAAGTCCCAAGATAGGAAGAGGCTGACCCCGTACTACAGGAGATTCCAGGCCAGGAAGAACAGATTCCTGATCAGAGTAATCCCATTCACGGTAGACTTGCCAACTCCATAGTCGTGGAATTATCTTTAGCAGAGAGGACAGATACTACATCCGCAGTAGACAGTAGTACACTGTTATGGCTGGCAATCAGGCAACACAACGTGCAGTAATCAGCGCACATACAGAGATCTAGCAATAACCAAAAACAATAGGACGAGCTCTGAGACGTGGAATCTCTGTAGACTGCAGTACCTGATCTATCCTCACACAACTATAAGCAGCAGTGGATTGCGCCTATCACTACCTATGCAACTCGACACTGCCTGAGGAGCTGACTAGCCTGAAGATAGAAATACAAGCCTGACTTACCTCAGAGAAATACCCCAAAGGAATAGGCAGCCCCCCACATATAATGACTGTTAGCAAGATGAAAAGACAAACGTAGGAATGAAATAGATTCAGCAAAGTGAGGCCCGATATTCTAGACAGAGCGAGGATAGCAAAGAGAACTATGCAGTCTACAAAAAACTCTAAAACGAAAACCACGCAAAGGGGCAAAAAGACCCACCGTGCCGAACTAACAGCACGGCGGTGCACTCCTTTGCTTCTCAGAGCTTCCAGCAAAAGTTAATAGCAAGCTGGACAGAAAAAACAGAAAACAAACTAGAAGCACTTATCTAGCAGAGCAGCAGGCCCAAGGAAAGATGCAGTAGCTCAGATCCAACACTGGAACATTGACAAGGAGCAAGGAAGACAGACTCAGGTGGAGCTAAATAGCAAGGCAGCCAACGAGCTCACCAAAACACCTGAGGGAGGAAGCCCAGAGACTGCAATACCACTTGTGACCACAGAAGTGAATTCAGCCACAGAATTCACAACAGTACCCCCCCCTTGAGGAGGGGTCACCGAACCCTCACCAGAACCCCCAGGCCGACCAGGATGAGCCACATGAAAGGCACGAACAAGATCTGGGGCATGGACATCAGAGGCAAAAACCCAGGAATTATCTTCCTGAGCATAACCCTTCCATTTGACCAGATACTGGAGTTTCCGTCTAGAGACACGAGAATCCAAAATCTTCTCCACAATATACTCCAACTCCCCCTCCACCAAAACAGGGGCAGGAGGCTCCACAGATGGAACCATAGGTGCCACGTATCTCCTCAACAACGACCTATGGAATACATTATGTATGGAAAAGGAGTCTGGGAGGATCAGACGAAAAGACACCGGATTGAGAATCTCAGAAATCCTATACGGACCAATAAAACGAGGTTTAAATTTAGGAGAGGAAACCTTCATAGGAATATGACGAGAAGATAACCAAACCAGATCCCCAACACGAAGTCGGGGTACCACACGGCGTCTGCGATTAGCGAAAAGCTGAGCCTTCTCCTGGGACAAGGTCAAATTGTCCACTACCTGAGTCCAGATCTGCTGCAACCTGTCCACCACAGAATCCACACCAGGACAGTCCGAAGACTCAACCTGTCCTGAAGAGAAACGAGGATGGAACCCAGAATTGCAAAAAAATGGAGAGACCAAGGTAGCCGAGCTGGCCCGATTATTAAGGGCGAACTCCGCCAACGGCAAAAATGACACCCAATCATCCTGGTCAGCGGAAACAAAACATCTCAGATATGTTTCCAAGGTCTGATTGGTTCGTTCGGTCTGGCCATTAGTCTGAAGATGGAAGGCCGAGGAGAAAGATAGGTCAATGCCCATCCTACCACAAAAGGCTCGCCAGAACCTTGAGACAAACTGGGAACCTCTGTCAGAAACAATATTCTCAGGAATGCCATGTAAACGAACCACATGCTGGAAGAACAAAGGCACCAAATCAGAGGAGGAAGGCAATTTAACCAAGGGCACCAGATGGACCATTTTAGAAAAGCGATCACAGACCACCCAAATGACCGACATTTTTTGAGAAACGGGAAGGTCAGAAATGAAATCCATCGAAATATGTGTCCAAGGCCTCTTCGGGACCGGCAAGGGCAAAAGCAACCCACTGGCACGTGAACAGCAGGGCTTAGCCCTAGCACAAATTCCACAGGACTGCACAAAAGCACGCACATCCCGCGACAGAGATGGCCACCAGAAGGATCTAGCAACCAACTCCCTGGTACCAAAGATTCCTGGATGACCGGCCAGCACCGAACAATGAAGTTCAGAGATAACTTTACTAGTCCACCTATCAGGGACGAACAGTTTCTCGGCCGGACAACGATCAGGTTTATTAGCCTGAAATTTCTGCAACACTCTCCGCAAATCAGGGGAGATGGCAGACACAATGACTCCTTCCTTGAGGATACTCGCCGGCTCAGATAACCCCGGAGAGTCGGGCACAAAACTCCTAGACAGAGCATCCGCCTTCACATTTTTAGAGCCCGGAAGGTATGAAATCACAAAATCAAAACGAGCAAAAAATAACGACCAACGGGCCTGTCTAGGATTCAAGCGCTTGGTAGACTCAAGATAAGTAAGGTTCTTATGATCAGTCAAAACCACCACGCGATGCTTAGCACCCTCAAGCCAATGACGCCACTCCTCGAATGCCCACTTCATGGCCAGCAACTCTCAGTTGCCCACATCATAATTACGCTCAGCAGCAGAAAATTTCCTGGAAAAGAAAGCACATGGTTTGAACACTGAGCAACCAGAACCTCTCTGTGACAAAACCGCCCCTGCACCAATCTCAGAAGCATCAACCTCGACCTGGAACGGAAGAGAAACATCAGGTTGACACAACACAGGGGCTCAGCAAAAACGACGCTTCAACTCCTGAAAAGCTTCCACGGCAGCAGAAGACCAATTAACCAAATCAGCACCCTTCTTGGTCAAATCGGTCAATGGTCTGGCAATGCTAGAAAAATTACAGATGAAGCGACGATAAAAATTAGCAAAGCCCAGGAATTTCTGCAGACTTTTTAGAGATGTCGGCTGAGTCCAATCCTGGATGGCCTGAACCTTAACCGGATCCATCTCGATAGTAGAAGGGGAAAAGATGAACCCCAAAAATGAAACTTTCTGCACACCGAAGAGACACTTTGATCCCTTCACGAACAAGGAATTAGCACGCAGTACCTGGAAAACCATTCTGACTTGCTTCAAATGAGACTCCCAATCATCTGAGAAGATCAAAATGTCATCCAAGTAAACAATCAAGAATTTATCCAGATACTCACGGAAAATGTCATGCATAAAAGACTGAAAAACAGATGGAGCATTGGCAAGTCCGAACGGCATCACCAGATACTCAAAATGACCCTCGGGCGTATTAAATTATTCTACTATCGAGATGGATCCGGTTAAGGTTCAGGCCATCCAGGATTGGACTCAGCCGACATCTCTAAAAAGTCTGCAGAAATTCCTGGGCTTTGCTAATTTTTATCGTCGCTTCATCTGTAATTTTTCTAGCATTGCCAGACCATTGACCGATTTGACCAAGAAGGGTGCTGATTTGGTTAATTGGTCTTCTGCTGCCGTGGAAGCTTTTCAGGAGTTGAAGCGTCGTTTTTGCTGTGCCCCTGTGTTGTGTCAACCTGATGTTTCTCTTCCGTTCCAGGTCGAGGTTGATGCTTCTGAGATTGGTGCAGGGGCGGTTTTGTCACAGAGAGGTTCTGGTTGCTCAGTGTTCAAACCATGTGCTTTCTTTTCCAGGAAATTTTCTGCTGCTGAGCGTAATTATGATGTGGGCAACCGAGAGTTGCTGGCCATGAAGTGGGCATTCGAGGAGTGGCGTCATTGGCTTGAGGGTGCTAAGCATCGCGTGGTGGTTTTGACTGATCATAAGAACCTTACTTATCTTGAGTCTGCCAAGCGCTTGAATCCTAGACAGGCCCGTTGGTCGTTATTTTTTGCTCGTTTTGATTTTGTGATTTCATACCTTCCGGGCTCTAAAAATGTGAAGGCGGATGCTCTGTCTAGGAGTTTTGTGCCCGACTCTCCGGGGTTATCTGAGCCGGCGAGTATCCTCAAGGAAGGAGTCATTGTGTCTGCCATCTCCCCTGATTTGCGGAGAGTGTTGCAGAAATTTCAGGCTAATAAACCTGATCGTTGTCCGGCCGAGAAACTGTTCGTCCCTGATAGGTGGACTAGTAAAGTTATCTCTGAACTTCATTGTTCGGTGCTGGCCGGTCATCCAGGAATCTTTGGTACCAGGGAGTTGGTTGCTAGATCCTTCTGGTGGCCATCTCTGTCACGGGATGTGCGTGCTTTTGTGCAGTCCTGTGGAATTTGTGCTAGGGCTAAGCCCTGCTGTTCACGTGCCAGTGGGTTGCTTTTGCCCTTGCCGGTCCCGAAGAGGCCTTGGACACATATTTCGATGGATTTCATTTCTGACCTTCCCGTTTCTCAAAAAATGTCGGTCATTTGGGTGGTCTGTGATCGCTTTTCTAAAATGGTCCATTTGGTGCCTTTGTTCTTCCAGCATGTGGTTCGTTTACATGGCATTCCTGAGAATATTGTTTCTGACAGAGGTTCCCAGTTTGTCTCGAGGTTCTGGCGAGCCTTTTGTGGTAGGATGGGCATTGACCTATCTTTCTCCTCGGCCTTCCATCCTCAGACTAATGGCCAGACCGAACGAACCAATCAGACCTTGGAAACATATCTGAGATGTTTTGTTTCCGCTGACCAGGATGATTGGGTGTCATTTTTGCCGTTGGCTGAGTTCGCCCTTAATAATCGGGCCAGCTCGGCTACCTTGGTCTCTCCATTTTTCTGCAATTCTGGGTTCCATCCTCGTTTCTCTTCAGGACAGGTTGAGTCTTCGGACTGTCCTGGTGTGGATTCTGTGGTGGACAGGTTGCAGCAGATCTGGACTCAGGTAGTGGACAATTTGACCTTGTCCCAGGAGAAGGCTCAGCTTTTCGCTAATCGCAGACGCCGTGTGGGACCCCGACTTCGTGTTGGGGATCTGGTTTGGTTATCTTCTCGTCATATTCCTATGAGGGTTTCCTCTCCTAAGTTTAAACCTCGTTTTATTGGTCCGTATAGGATTTCTGAGATTCTCAATCCGGTGTCTTTTTGTCTGACCCTCCCAGACTCCTTTTCCATACATAATGTATTCCATAGGTCGTTGTTGAGGAGATACGTGGCACCTATGGTTCCATCTGTGGAGCCTCCTGCCCCTGTTTTGGTGGAGGGGGAATTGGAGTATATTGTGGAGAAGATTTTGGATTCTCGTGTCTCTAGACGGAAACTCCAGTATCTGGTCAAATGGAAGGGTTATGCTCAGGAAGATAATTCCTGGGTTTTTGCCTCTGATGTCCATGCCCCAGATCTTGTTCGTGCCTTTCATGTGGCTCATCCTGGTCGGCCTGGGGGTTCTGGTGAGGGTTCGGTGACCCCTCCTCAAGGGGGGGGTACTGTTGTGAATTCTGTGGCTGAGTTCACTTCTGTGGTCACAAGTGGTATTGCAGTCTCTGGGCTTCCTCCCTCAGGTGTTTTGGTGAGCTCGTTGGCTGCCTTGCTATTTAGCTCCACCTGAGTCTGTCTTCCTTGCTCCTTGTCAATGTTCCAGTGTTGGATCTGAGCTACTGCATCTTTCCTTGGGCCTGCTGCTCTGCTAGATAAGTGCTTCTAGTTTGTTTTCTGTTTTTTTCTGTCCAGCTTGCTATTGTCTTTTGCTGGAAGCTCTGAGAAGCAAAGGGGTGCACCGCCGTGCTGTTAGTTCGGCACGGTGGGTCTTTTTGCCCCTTTGCGTGGTTTTCGTTTTAGGGTTTTTTGTAGACTGCATAGTTCTCTTTGCTATCCTCGCTCTGTCTAGAATATCGGGCCTCACTTTGCTGAATCTATTTCATTCCTACGTTTGTCTTTTCATCTTGCTAACAGTCATTATATGTGGGGGGCTGCCTATTCCTTTGGGGTATTTCTCTGAGGTAAGTCAGGCTTGTATTTCTATCTTCAGGCTAGTCAGCTCCTCAGGCAGTGTCGAGTTGCATAGGTAGTGATAGGCGCAATCCACTGCTGCTTATAGTTGTGTGAGGATAGATCAGGTACTGCAGTCTACAGAGATTCCACGTCTCAGAGCTCGTCCTATTGTTTTTGGTTATTGCCAGATCTCTGTATGTGCGCTGATTACTGCACGCTGTGTTGCCTGATTGCCGGCCATAACAGGCGCCTTGTACTGTTATGGCTGGCAATCAGGCAACACAACGTGCAGTAATCAGCGCACATACAGAGATCTAGCAATAACCAAAAACAATAGGACGAGCTCTGAGACGTGGAATCTCTGTAGACTGCAGTACCTGATCTATCCTCACACAACTATAAGCAGCAGTGGATTGCGCCTATCACTACCTATGCAACTCGACACTGCCTGAGGAGCTGACTAGCCTGAAGATAGAAATACAAGCCTGACTTACCTCAGAGAAATACCCCAAAGGAATAGGCAGCCCCCCACATATAATGACTGTTAGCAAGATGAAAAGACAAACGTAGGAATGAAACAGATTCAGCAAAGTGAGGCCCGATATTCTAGACAGAGCGAGGATAGCAAAGAGAACTATGCAGTCTACAAAAAACCCTAAAACGAAAACCACGCAAAGGGGCAAAAAGACCCACCGTGCCGAACTAACAGCACGGCGGTGCACTCCTTTGCTTCTCAGAGCTTCCAGCAAAAGTTAATAGCAAGCTGGACAGAAAAAACAGAAAACAAACTAGAAGCACTTATCTAGCAGAGCAGCAGGCCCAAGGAAAGATGCAGTAGCTCAGATCCAACACTGGAACATTGACAAGGAGCAAGGAAGACAGACTCAGGTGGAGCTAAATAGCAAGGCAGCCAACGAGCTCACCCAAAACACCTGAGGGAGGAAGCCCAGAGACTGCAATACCACTTGTGACCACAGAAGTGAATTCAGCCACAGAATTCACAACAGTACACCACATGAAGAGACACCGCTATTACGTAGATCACAGCGTAGTACCCAGGGTCAATTACCGGCCAGGTATGCGGATTACCAACTATAAAACTATAGTCATTGTTATCATTCTGCAACGTTTAAGCCCAGTACCTACAGAGACTTGTCTGTATGAACTTCTTGCATATTCTTGAACTTGTTATCAACCCGGAGGCACTAAATCAAAGCTCCAGAAAGACTGCTTTTTGAACTTTGCTTTTTGCTCTTTTTGAACTTTCTTTAGACTTTATATTGACAACTCTGTTGGAAAAATGGAACTAAATTCCTGGACACAAAGTGCAGTGCCTTTCCTAGTACCTTCAAGGATAGAACTGTATTAATGGACGCTATTTGAAGTGACTTTTTACAGAACTCTATTTTTGTTTCCTTGAGTGGTTTTTGTAACTTTTCATTTTTAAGACTCTGTACATATTAATTGTTATTTCAAAATGTTATCGTCCCACAGTCCCGGAGTACTGTTCTTAACTAAGGGGGAATGTGGCACCCCTAGGGGTATTTGCCACAAAAATAGTTACTGACACTAAATACAAGTACTAACATAGCAAAACTGCACTACCACCTCAGGCCAGAAGGGGGAGCTCCAGAGACTCCCCTTGATCCATTCTGGTCTGAGAGAAGAACTGGCAGTTGGGCTAAGGAGCTGAAAGTGAGAGGTCATACAGCTGAATTTCTAACAGCCTTATGACGGTTTCCAGGCCTAAATCACCGGCCTGAGGAGAAGAGGGACAGAGAAAAAGGACATTGTGAGAACCGGGTAGCATTAATCACTACCCAGAACAGGCGCAAAGACGGATACCGGATCCGTGGCTGTATTCATTATATATAATACAGCAACCGGAAAAACGTGAGGTGATATCAGCTTCACTAGGGCCGGACGCAGCAACAGACACAGAGTTCAGCGGTACTCCCGGAGGGGGTAAGCCGATAAAAGGACTCAGGTTGCCCGTCGAACCAGGACCCGGAGGGGACAGATTGGGCCGGCAGCCAGTTCACATACAGCAGCAGAGCCACACAGAAATTGCGTAGAATAAGAGGCGAAGACCCCGGCAGGGTCAAAGTAATTCAGAGTTCCCATACAGACTCCGGTGACAGGACTGGTTGTAAATCCCTTTATGTTAAAGTAAACTGGTTAAACGTTTCAATGCCTCAGTCTGTCATTTGGACAATAGTCATCTATCCAGGATCGGGATCGTCACTGCTGGGAGAACCTGCTACTGATCAAGTAAGTGCCTGTCCCCTCACGATACCCCTTACACTGTGCATTGCCTGAGGCCACAGCACCGGGTCAAGCCACCCGTGACATCCCGCTTAAGAGACAGACCCCATTGGTCCGGTGCTGGGTATCCCGGTCTCTTGGGCGTCACATCTACATGACCTGCGAATTTCATAAACGTTTACTCGGATTCCGTTTGCATCAAATCGATTCTATCATCTCTAGTAGCTACCTTCTTGTCTCCTTACTCTTGTATCTACCATAGTTGGACTTTAAATAACAGTAGCAGATTGGTAAAACAACAAGTTTTTGTTGTATGTCTGATCATTACTATTTTCAGTCACCTACAACCTATGAAAAAGAAATACTCTGTGAAAATTACGTGAGGAATAGGAGTGATTGTCCTGCTCAAAAATCTCAAAGTGGAAGATTAAGTTGGATGAGATTGATTATCTACAAAGTTGGTTGACAGTAAAGGATTAGATAAAGGGGAAGGGTTGGTGTATAGGGAATTAATGAATATCTCTTGCAGTAAAGCAATATACCATAATTTATACATGCATTATAACTGATCAGCTAATGTTACAAGGCACGTGGAAAACATGGTCACGTATGAAAGAGAAACTCAGAACTAAAATGTTATTATTTACCTAGATCTTTTATTTTCAAATGCATTGCACAATAATGTTTACTTTATCTGTCAAAATGACCTTACCATGGAGTCTTTGGTTGTTTTTTGATTTATGGCCTTATCATCTGCCTTGCTGCTTTTGGATATTAAGTACATGTCACCAAGCCTATAAATCTCAGGCTTTGTGCACATTGGTAAAGTGTTATGTTACTCTTTAGATGCATTGAGAAATATGTTATATTGGGTGAGATGTTTGGATCCTCCTTCAAATAACAACTTGTAGTAACACAGAAAAAGGGAGAAATGAGGATCATTCATAGAATGTTATACATTTTGGAAGTCCAGATTTCTTGAATTGATAGCTGTTTTTTAAAAAAAGAAAAATAAAAAAAAATCCAGGCTTTCCTGAACAGACAAGGTTTAAGAATCAATTAATAATTGAGGCTGTAGCATTATAAAAATATTTATACATTTACCTTTAAACTACTCGAGTGTTGCTTTAGCAGTATACTTTGAGTCATTGTCTTGTTGGAAGGTGAATCTCCATCCTTGTCTCAAATCCCTGACAGATTGAAATTAGTTTAGCTCAAGAATATCCCTGTATTAAGAACCATCCATCTTCCCCTCAACTCGGACCATTTTCCTTGTTCATGTTACCAAAAACATCCCCACAGCATGATGCTTCCACCAGCATGTTTCACTGTGAGGATGGTGTACTTGGGGTGATGAGCTGAGTTGGTTTGGTGCCAGACATAGTCTTTACTTTGGAGGCCAAAAACTTCCCTTTTTGTATCATCTGACCACAGTACCTTCCTCCATACATTTGGGTAGTCTCCAACATGTCTTTTGACAAAACTATCTTTACAATTTTCTGCCCACTCTTCTAAAAAGGCCACCTCTATGGAGTGTACGGCTAATTATGGTCATATGGACAGATAATCCAGTCTCTGCTTGGGGACTCTATAGCTCCTTCAGGGTTACCTTTGGTCTCTGTGTTGCCTCTCTGATTAATGCCCTCCTTGCCCGGGCTAAGAGTTTTGGTAGGTGGCCCTCTCTTGGCAGCTTTCTCATGATACCATGTTTTTTCCAGTGATGATAATGGTTTTGATGGTGCTCAGGGGGAGCATCAGTGATTGGGATACTTACTTGTTTGGAAATCTTGTCCTTCATGGTTTTGTTTAGTCAGTGGTGCCTCTTGCTTAATTTTTATGCAGCCTCTGTGACCTTTCAGAAAAGGTCTGAATATAATAATAATAATAATAATAATCTTTATTTTTATATAGCGCTAACATATTCCGCAGCGCTTTACAGTTTTTGCACACATTATCATCACTGTCCCCGATGGGGCTCACAATCTAGATTCCCTATCAGTATGTCTTTGGAATATACTGACAGACCATGTGACAATTAGGTTGGACACAGTTCCTCTAACCAAACTTCATCTCACTAAGCATGTGACTTATGAAGGTAATTGTGTAAGAAGAGAAACTGGGCTGGGGGTACCTTTCTTGTGCTGGGGCCGGAACTGTCAGGGCTGTCGCCTCTGTTGTCCGGGGGAAAGTTTAGGCAACTGGATCGATCTTTGCATGGGCTGACAGGGGGCATGGCAAAGTATGACCTGGGGCAGCGTAGCGAGTGGGAACAGGCAGAGTTGGTGGGAAGGTGCAGCGCACGGCTGAGGAGAGTGAGAGCTTCTGCTTCAGGGTTCGTTAGCAGGAGAGATGCATGCCCGACCATTAGGCAAACCTACCACAGAGACTCTGACGAGAAGCCCACCTTGTGCAGGTTGGCTCCCAGCCATCATGGTGCCAGTTGCTCTATAACGGTCAGTGCTGTGGGTGTGCCACCTGACAGAGACTGAGACGTGGACCAGGTACCGCTTCCTGAATCCCCGACGCATATTCATCGAGCTTCACTTAATTTTGACTTGACTGTGGCCTATACATTGCTGGCTACCGGATTCTCCTTACTGAGGACTCCACAGGACGTTTCAAAGACTCAACATTGCCAGCCGGGAACGTATCATCGCCTACTTCAGTACCACACCGGATCCACGTTGTGCCGATGGCTGTTGGCGCCATTATCTACTCTGGGACTGTTTCTGTAAGGAAGACGCACGATGGATAAGTGACTTCTTTGAGAACGTCTTTCTTTGTTATTCCTGGGTTGATTTTCCTCTAACCGAACCCCTGTATTCCCTATTCTGCCTGCTTTTTAACTCATGTTTTTCCGATCTCCCTGCATGGAGTAACTCCCTGTTTTATTGAAACCTGCTAACCCTTGATCTGCCTCCTGTCTGTCACTGCATCTGCCAGCCTGCTCACAATTGCTTGCACCAGTAAATTTAGGGGCTTCATAGCAAAAGGGGTACATATGCACATGGCAATTTTTAGTTATTTGATCCCATGAATTTAATGTATGCCTATATTTTTATTACTTTACTTCACCAACTTAGCCAATTTAGTGCTGATGCATCACATACAAAGTGGATTACAAAAACATGAGTTGTGTAATGTAATAAAATAGGTAAAAAGCCAAGGGGGTGAATACTTTCAGAAGTCACAGTAAATAGACAGACAGACACATAGACAGACACATAGATGGATAGATAGATAGATAGATAGATAGATAGATAGATAATTACTGTTTACGTCAATAATCAAAACACTCTTACAGAAAATTAAGTATCATGAAGTAGATGCTCTGATTAAATGGTTTCTCTTTAAGGTGATGCAAATCACTGTATGTTTAATGAACGCATTAATGTGGTGCCCGGAGTACAGAGCTGGTATAACTTCCCTGTACATTGTTATGGAGAGAGTTAAAGGAGACAGAAGGCACAATGACATGTTAAATTACCTGCATGATGTATGACTTAATGAACCCCCTTGTGTTGATCACGCTTGGCATTAATCAAGAGCCATGAACAGATTCCCTTATTTTCTCAATGCTTCTCTGATAAACTGCAATTTCATTTAACCTTGGACAGACACTTTAATAGCTTCCACGGGACAACTGTCAATACTTCCCTGAGTGAATATACAGTGATTAAACTGCAACACAAGATGCATGCCATGAATTTTCTTCATTTGAAATTAGAAATTTTATTTTTGATTATTTGCATAAAATATGCTAAAAACATTAAAGCATAAAGATTTATATTTATAGCAGAATATCATCTGGAAGACAGTTTCTGGATTTCTTAAAGCAAGTGACGAATTGCATAAAAAATATGCAAAATTACAACTTAAAATAGATTTCTGGTTATTTTGGTGCTGACTGAAAATTTAAGATTTTCAGCAGTGAATTTGTGGATTAATTATACTTTAAACCGTGAAAATCTGTAGCAGACAAGTCAAGTGTGAATACAACCTAAAGGTCAACATTGCCAGTTAATCTTTTGAAAATGGAGAATAAATAAGCTTCAATGTATGCATTTTATGTTGGTTATAAGAATCTATTTATGTCTAATTTTACAGGAGCTTTGAAGGAAAAATCTAGAACATGGCTTGCCAACTTTCTTGCACTTGATATAGGGTTTTGAAAAAGTTTGACGCTTGAATCAATGAGCACACTGGACAGGAAGGTAGAGGGGTCATCTACTATAGTCCCAAGAAAGAGAAGGAGACTATGGGAAAGAGAAGGCATCATTTTGTTTTTAGTCTTTATTGATGAGTCCTTTTGTATGTGGAAAAGTAATGTAAATTTATACGTATACTAATATTGCAAAATCAAGCCAACAACAAATTTGTTCCAATAAAGATAAAGCAGCCCACACCTATAGTTCTGCTTGTCGCAACATTCAGAGAGCCAGTAAAAGCTTTCGTTACTAGAGATAGGATAATTGATTTGCAGGACTTTGATCCATTGGCCATGTCAATAATCTGTGGCCACCAGACGGCAACCCTGCAAAGCTCCTTACATCCCAGCATTCCCGGCTCCTCTTTTGATTAGCTGGGCTGGCCCAACGTTATAATTGATGCCTACACAACGTCACGCCAGTCCAACTAATCAAAAGAGGACCTGGCTATGCTGGGAAGTAAAGAGATTTGGAAGTTTCCATCGGTCATGGAGTACTGACATAGTCGATGAACCTGCTAATTGATTATCTCATCTTGAATTACGTAATAATGGTACCCATCCTGGTGCCATCCTACTGCATCTCCTGGGACAGGAGTTAGCTCAGATCCTAGCATTTTACTACTCAATGCCTCAAATGTTACAGTCAAAAACAACCACAGCATTTGAAGAATTTTACCATCCCATCGCTCCCCCTCCACTGTTTGTGATTGTGGGGTGCAAATTATTAACTGTGGCATCCAGAGACCTAATAATAGTCATTGGATCTATACAAGTCAAAGCCTTATTTAATTCTGTCAGTAGCAGGGTCTAATACATTGCCTGTTAGTGTAAGTGTGTTGAGATAACACACTATCATATAGGCAATCAATTGATTGAATGATCAAGACCACTGTCGGAATAGTAAATATTGTTCAAAATTAAACAAAAATAAATTAAATAAAAAGGATTAAAAAGTCATATGTATCCCAAATTGTACCACTAAAGATTTAAGCTTTTTGGACAGAACAAAAAGCCTTTCACATAAGTAAAGATATGGAAAAGATTTGGCTCTATTATTGTTATCATTTATTATTATAGCACCATTTATTCCATGGCGCTTTACATGTGAAAAGGGGTATATATAATAAAAACAAGTACAGTAATCCTAACAATACAAGTCAAGACTGGTACAAGAGGAGAGAGGACCCTGCCCGCGAGGGCTCACAATCTACAAGGAATGGGTGAGGATACAGTAGGTGAGGGCAGAGCTGGTCTTGCAGCGGTTTGGTGGATTGGTGGTTACTGCAGGTTGTAGTCTTGTCAGAAGAGGTGGGTCTTCAGGTTCCTTTTTAAGGTTTCCATGGCTCTATAATATTTTCTAGTAGTAAAACATAAGGATATTAATTGTATATAAACTAAAAGGCGAATTCAGATGTGAAACACAATCTGAATACAGACCATGATGTTCGGACTGTCCAAGGGTCTCCCGACCTGGATTCAAAAGACTTATATATGTCTATGAGGCTGTCAAATTCTGATCAGCAGACCTGTGGCCAGACAATTTATCACGGTCTGTATTCGGACTGTGTTTCACGTTTGTACATATAAGGCTTAATTGTATTCCCACTGTAAAATAAAACTATATCCTTATTTATTCTGCACATAATACACTGTAAGAAAAAAATATGAAAAACATTGCCAGAATTGCTATTTTTCTTCATAAAAAGGATCTTTATTTTTTTTTACTGATATTGATCTTTTTTTTTTTTTGGTCATGGGGCCAAGCACTTATCGGCAGGTAGTTGCTAACTACATGCCTGTTCTGCCATTCCTGGACCACTCCTGGCACCAATTCTCCTGCATCCTGTGCAGCAGTGAATAGCAGAAAGTTTAAAACACAACTGTATAATTGCTGGTTTTCTTCTATTTTGTCTCATAAAGAGTTAATAAAAGATTGGTAATATATTACACCTGCCCAAAAATAATGTCATCGTAAATAAAACTCATCCCACAAAAAAAGACGTCCTCATACAGCTAAGGTGACAAAAAGTATATGTCTCCTATAATATGATGATAAAAAAGCATAAAAATGTTTGGTCATTAAGGTTAAAATAGACTGGGTCCTTAAGGGGCTGAGTTTATTTTAAAGTATTAGAATCTGAACATTTCCAATATCTTAAATATCCCCCATGCACATTAGATTAAGGCTAGTTTCACACTAGCGTTTACCTGATCTGTGGCGGGCTGTAGACTTCCTCCATGAAGCCCCGCCCTCCGCCACACCTCCGTTGCTAGCTCCGCCTACATCTGCATGCGGCCCGCATGCGGCCTGCGTACCTATATTTAACATTAGGTCGTGCGGCTGTATGCGGATGGTTTTGACACGTCATTTTTGCGTAATTTGTTTTCCGCATCGTCAAAACGACGCATGCGGCACAATCCGCATACAGCCACACAACCTGCGTACCTAATGTTAAATATAGGTACGCAGGCCGCATGCGGGCCGCATGCAGATGTAGGCGGAGCTAGCAGCGGAGGTGTAGCGGAGGGCGGGGCTTCACAGAGGAAGTCCGCAGCCCGCCGCAGATCAGGTAAACGCTAGTGTGAAACTAGCCTAACATCGACATATTGAAAGTCCATCAGTCTAGTGTGTATGGAAACCACCCAACTGTCTTCTGACAGATAATGTTGGGGTACAGAAGGATGTCTGATTTTGGACTGCTGATCCTCTTGTTCTCTAAGAGATAAGACCCTGTCAGAGAATTCTTGGCAGCAGCTCTTTCACACAGAAGAACTTAGCAGAGTGAGCTGTCCTATATATGTTAAAATCGGCCAAATGATCAGCTAAACCCTGAGTTGGCTGACAACCATCGGTGTATGGGGGAGAAGGCTTTATTCCTGTTGCAATTAGCAATAAACTTTGCATGTAAATTTATCAACCATCAACAGCATTGAGCCATGAATTCTGAAATTCACTAAAGTTAATCTGACAGCTGATACTTGCTTCTCCATCCTGTTGCCAATGACTGATTTGTCTCTCGCTTTACACGCAAGCAGGGAAAAACCTTTTACTCAAAGGGAGTTTGGGAAGAGGAGAAGCCACTCGGACCGGCCAGTCTTTTCAAGTAGTCTCCCGTGCAGCTTGGTCCCCAGCCAGCAGCAAAGTAGATTTTTCTGTGAAACATTGCAACGTTTCAGAGCAACACATAGACAACTGAACTCATAAAGAGACAACCAAAGCCATCATCCAAGATTAATTAATTAAACCTGGAATTTATTTGATTGAGTTAAAAACATGTATCCAGTGAGATTCCACAAACAGGAAATGTGAATATCTTTTACGCGTTTCAGGCGCAATTGGACCTTATTGATAGCATAGCTGAAATAATACAGTCAGTGTCTAAAACATGCTGCCCATGGATCAGATTCTCAATAGGAGATATAGTGAAACTTATAGCAGTACATTTCAATAAGCCTAAAATGTATATATTCTTCTAAAAATCTAGATGACAAAAAGTAGATATTTAAAAAAATATATATACACTGTACATATATATATATATATATATATATATATATATATATATACAGTATATATATATATATATAAATAAATTCAGACAGACGTAATCTGAATTATAGGAAATGATTGTATACTTTTTTTAAATATAAATCCAACATATATGTCATACGTCAACATACAATAGGAAAATAGGCTAAGACAAGGCTATGAAGAATAGTTATCTTTCAAGCCATCCTGTTATGTACATTATGTACTAATACTATTTAATTATTTACTTTTGTCTGTTGAGTGGTCACAGTGTGAACATGCTTCTACACAGTGCAGGTATTCCAACTTATCATTTCTTTGGTTTCACAGTGGTATCTTGTGCCCCCTCTCCTACTTGCCCACCCTGTTTTTGAGCTAGCATTGAATCTATATAGCTTCCCCTGTGTAGGTGTCTGCATAGTCCGGCCTGGGTTCTGCTCTGCCCCCATCTATATTGAGATCGACTGACTCTAGTTGAGGTTTTTATACTAGAAGGTAAGACCGCCCTGATTGGGTACACCTTGTCGCAGTGGGATGGCTTTTTACGCTTTTGATATCAAAATGGCGCTAACTAAGTACACTATGCTATTTCCTGTTATGGACCTGGTGGTTAAGAGCACCCGGAACAACCTGATGGTTAAACTCACACAGGACAAGCTCTGGGAAGTGGGAACTCTGCTGACCGCAACCCCTAATCCTATCACACAACTAGAAATAGCCGTGGAGCGTACCTAACACGACCTAGATGCCTCATCACAGCCTAAGAGCAAGCTAGCCCTAAAGATAGAAAATAAAGCCTCAGAGAAATTCCCCAAAGGAAAAGGCAGCCCCCCACATATATTGACTGTGAGTTAAGATGAAAGTCACAAACACAGAGATGAAACAGGTTTCAGCAAAGGGAGGCCAGACTTACTAAACAGACTGAGGATAGAAAAGGTATCTTTGCGGTCAGCACAAAAAACTACAAAAAACCACGCAGAGTGTGCAAAAAGACCCCTGCACCGACTCACGGTGCGGAGGTGCCACTCTGCATCCCAGAGCTTCCAGCTAGCAAGACAAAATCATGATAGCCAACTGGACAAGGAAACAATTAACAAATAATTAACTGGCAGGGACTTAGCTTCTGCTGGAGTAGACAGGTCACCAGAAAGATCCAAGAGCGAACTGAACCAGTACAAGAACATTGACAGCTGGCATGGAGTAACGATCTGAGTGGAGTTAAATAGAACAGCCAGCCAAAGAATAAACTACGTCACCTGTGGAAGGAACCTCAGAAGCAGCAGCTCCACTCACAGCCACCAGAGGGAGTCCATGGACAGAACTCACCGAAGTACCATTCATGACCACAGGAGGGAGTTCGAAAACAGAATTCATAACAGTACCCCCCCTTGAAGAGGGGTCACCGAACCCTCACCAGAGCCCCCAGGCCGATCAGGACGAGCCAAATGAAAGGCACGAACTAGATCGGCAGCATGAACATCAGAGGCAAAAACCCAGGAATAATCTTCCTGACCATAACCCTTCCACTTGACCAGGTACTGGAGTTTCCGTCTCGAAATACGAGAATCCAAAATCTTCTCCACCACATACTCTAACTCCCCCTCGACCAACACCGGGGCAGGAGGATCAACGGAGGGAACCATAGGCGCCACGTATCTCCGCAATAACGACCTATGGAACACATTATGGATGGCAAAAGAAGCTGGAAGGTCCAAACGAAATGACACAGGATTAAGAACTTCAGAAATCTTATATGGCCCAATGAAACGAGGCATAAACTTAGGAGAGGAAACCTTCATAGGAACATGACGAGATGACAACCAAACCAAATCCCCAACACGAAGTCGGGGACCAACACAGCGCCGGCGGTTAGCGAAACGTTGAGCCTTCTCCTGGGACAATGTCAAATTGTCCACCACATGAGTCCAAATCTGCTGCAACCTGTCCACCACCGTATCCACACCAGGACAGTCCGAAGGCTCAACCTGCCCTGAAGAGAAACGAGGATGGAAACCAGAATTACAGAAAAAAGGCGAAACCAAAGTAGCTGAGCTGGCCAGATTATTAAGGGCGAACTCAGCCAAAGGCAAGAAGGACACCCAATCATCCTGATCAGCAGAAACAAAGCATCTCAGATATGTCTCCAAAGTCTGATTAGTTCGTTCGGTTTGGCCATTTGTCTGAGGATGGAAAGCCGAAGAAAAAGACAAATCAATGCCCATCTTAGCACAAAAGGACCGCCAAAACCTCGAAACAAACTGAGAACCTCTGTCCGAGACGATGTTCTCCGGAATGCCATGCAAACGAACCACATGCTGGAAAAACAATGGCACCAAATCAGAGGAGGAAGGCAATTTAGACAAGGGTACCAAATGGACCATCTTAGAGAAGCGATCACAAACCACCCAAATGACAGACATCCTTTGAGAGACAGGGAGATCGGAAATAAAATCCATGGAAATATGCGTCCAGGGCCTCTTCGGGACCGGCAAGGGCAAAAGCAACCCACTGGCACGAGAACAGCAGGGCTTAGCCCGAGCACAAATCCCACAGGACTGCACAAAAGAACGCACATCCCGTGACAAAGAAGGCCACCAAAAAGATCTAGCCACCAAATCTCTAGTACCAAAGATTCCAGGATGACCCGCCAACACCGAACAATGAACCTCAGAGATAACTCTACTAGTCCATCTATCAGGGACAAACAGTTTCTCCGCTGGACAACGGTCAGGTCTATCAGCCTGAAACTTCTGCAGCACGCGCCGCAAATCAGGGGAGATGGCAGACAAAATTACCCCCTCTTTGAAAATACCCGCCGGCTCAGGAACACCCGGAGAGTCAGGCACAAAACTCCTTGACAGGGCATCAGCCTTCAGATTCTTAGAGCCCGGAAGGTACGAAACCACAAAATCAAAACTGGAGAAAAACAGCGACCATCGAGCCTGTCTAGGATTCAACCGTTTGGCAGACTCGAGATAAGTCAAATTCTTGTGATCCGTCAAGACCACCACGCAATGCTTGGCTCCTTCAAGCCAATGTCGCCACTCCTCGAATGCCCACTTCATGGCCAACAACTCTCGATTGCCAACATCATAATTGCGCTCAGCAGGCGAGAATTTTCTAGAAAAGATGGCACATGGTTTCATCACCGAGCCATCAGAACTTCTTTGCGACAAAACAGCCCCTGCTCCAATCTCAGAAGCATCAACCTCGACCTGAAACGGGAGCGAAACATCTGGCTGGCGCAACACAGGGGCAGAAGAAAAACGACGCTTCAACTCCTCAAAATCGTCTACAGCCGCCGAGGACCAATTGACCACATCAGCACCTTTCTTGGTCAAATCAGTCAATGGTTTAACAACACTAGAAAAATTAGCGATGAAGCGACGGTAAAAATTAGCAAAGCCCAGGAACTTCTGCAGGCTCTTCACAGATGTCGGCTGAGTCCAATCATAAATGGCCTGAACTTTAACAGGGTCCATCTCGATAGTAGAATAGGAAAAAATGAAACCCAAAAATGAAACCTTCTGAACCCCAAAGAGACATTTCGACCCCTTCACAAACAAGGAATTCGCACGAAGGACCTGGAACACCATTCTGACCTGCTTCACATGAGACTCCCAATCATCCGAAAAGACCAAAATATCATCCAAATATACAATCATGAATCTATCCAGGTACTCTCGGAAGATGTCATGCATAAAGGACTGAAACACAGATGGAGCATTAGAAAGCCCGAATGGCATAGCCAGGTACTCAATATGGCTCTCGGGCGTATTAAATGCTGTTTTCCATTCATCGCCCTGTTTAATTCGCACAAGATTATACGCCCCTCGAAGATCTATCTTGGTGAACCAACTAGCCCCCTTAATCCGAGCAAACAAATCAGACAGCAGCGGCAAAGGGTACTGAAATTTGACTGTGATCTTATTAAGAAGGCGGTAATCAATACAAGGTCTCAAAGAGCCATCCTTCTTGGCTACAAAAAAGAACCCTGCTCCCAACGGTGATGACGACGGGCGAATATGACCTTTCTCCAAGGATTCCTTTATATAACTCCGCATAGCGGCGTGCTCTGGCACAGATAAATTAAACAGTCGGCCCTTAGGAAACTTACTACCAGGAATCAAATTAATAGCACAATCGCAATCCCTATGAGGAGGTAAGGCACCTGATTTGGGCTCTTCAAATACATCCCAGTAATCTGACAAAAATTCAGGGACTTCAGAAGGAGTGGAAGGCAAAATTGACAGCAATGGAACATCACCATGTACCCCCTGACAACCCCAGCCGGACACAGACATAGATTTCCAATCCAATACTGGATTATGGACCTGTAGCCATGGCAACCCCCAAACGACCACATCATGCAGATTATGCAACACCAAAAAGCGAATATCCTCCTGATGTGCAGGAGCCATGCACATGGTCAATTGAGTCCAGTATTGAGGCTTATTCTTGGCCAAAGGCGTAGCATCAATTCCTCTCAATGGAATAGGATACTGCAAGGGCTCCAAGAAATAACCACAGCGCCTGGCAAACTCCAAGTCCATCAAATTCAGGGCAGCGCCTGAATCCACAAATGCCATAACAGAATAGGATGACAGAGAGCAAATCAGAGTAACGGACAAAAGAAATTTAGACTGTACCGTACCAATGGTGGCAGACCTAGCGAACCGCTTAGTGCGCTTAGGACAATCGGAGATAGCATGAGTGGAATCACCACAGTAAAAACACAGCCCATTCTGACGTCTGTGTTCTTGCCGTTCCGCTCTCGTCAAAGTCCTATCACATTGCATAGGCTCAGGCCTATGCTCAGAGAATACCGCCAAATGGTGCACAGCTTTGCGCTCACGCAAGCGCCGATCGATCTGAATGGCCAAGGACATAGACTCATTCAGACCAGCAGGCGTGGGAAGTCCCACCATGACATCCTTAAGGGCTTCAGAAAGACCCTTTCTGAAAATTGCCGCCAGGGCACACTCATTCCACTGAGTAAGCACAGACCACTTTCTAAACTTCTGACAGTACACCTCCACTTCATCCTGACCCTGACACAAAGCCAGCAAGATTTTCTCTGCCTGATCCACTGAATTTGGTTCATCATAAAGCAATCCAAGCGCCAGAAAAAACGCATTAACATCACGCAATGCAGGATCTCCTGGCGCAAGGGAAAATGCCCAGTCTTGAGGGTCACCACGCAACAAAGAAATAATGATTTTTACTTGTTGAATGGGGTCACCAGAGGAGCGGGGTTTCAAAGCTAGAAACAGTTTACAATTATTTTTGAAATTCAGGAATTTAGATCTATCCCCAGAAAACAAATCAGGAATTGGAATTCTAGGCTCTAACATCGGATTCTGAACCACAAAATCTTGAATGTTTTGTACCCTTGCCGTGAGATGATCCACACAAGAGGACAGACCCTGAATGTCCATATCTACACCTGTGTTCTGAACCACCCAGAGGTTAAGGGGAAAAGAAAGACAAAAAACACTGCAGAGAAAAAAAATGGTCTCAGAACTTCTTTTATCCCTCTATTGAGATGCATTAATACTTTGGGCCAGCTGTACTGTCATGGACTTGGTGGTTAAGAGCACCCGGAACGACCTGATGGTTAAACTCACACAGGACAAGCTCTGGGAAGTGGGAACTCTGCTGACCGCAACCCCTAATCCTATCACACAACTAGAAATAGCCGTGGAGCGTACCTAACACGACCTAGACGCCTCATCACAGCCTAAGAGCTAACTAGCCCTAAAGATAGAAAATAAAGCCTACCTTGCCTCAGAGAAATTCCCCAAAGGAAAAGGCAGCCCCCCACATATATTGACTGTGAGTTAAGATGAAAGTCATAAACACAGAGATGAAACAGGTTTCAGCAAAGGGAGGCCAGACTTACTAAACAGACTGAGGATAGAAAAGGTATCTTTGCGGTCAGCACAAAAAACTACAAAAAAACACGCAGAGTGTGCAAAAAAACCTCCGCACCGACTCACGGTGCGGAGTTGCCACTCTGCATCCCAGAGCTTCCAGCTAGCAAGACAAAATCATGATAGCCAACTGGACAAGGAAACAATGAACAAATAAACAACTAGCAGGGACTTAGCTTCTGCTGGAGTAGACAGGTCACCAGAAAGATCCAAGAGCGAACTGAACCAGTACAAGAACATTGACAGCTGGCATGGAGTAACGATCTGAGTGGAGTTAAATAGAACAGCCAGCCAAAGAATAAACTACGTCACCTGTGGAAGGAACCTCAGAAGCAGCAGCTCCACTCACAGCCACCAGAGGGAATCCATGGACAGAACTCGCCGAAGTACCATTCATGACCACAGGAGGGAGTTCGAAAACAGAATTCACATCAATTTCCATTTACTATTACTACTTACTTACTTATTTACTTAATACAGGGTGTATGCTCATTTGTGTTTTATCTTGGGTTTGTAAGACAAAATTATGAAGAATAGTTACCTTTAAAATATCCTCTTACCCTTTTGTGATGTTGAGCTCTTCACTTCGTGTGCGTATTCTTCACTTAATTGCCATATTATGCTGTAATGCATGGCGGAGGAGTTGGTTTTTTCCTGTCTGATAACTGCTCCTTCACCCCAATCCCACTGCCACCCTCTCTTACCCTCCCTTCCTTTGAGGTGCACTCTGTGTGCATCTACTCCCCCTCCAACCTCCAAGTGGGTGTCATTTACCACCCCCCAGGGCCAGCCACCACCTTCTTTGACCACTTCAACATCTGGCTACTTCATTTCCTTTCTGCGGACATCCCCACTATCATCATGGGTGACTTCAACATCCCCGTTGACACTTCCCTCTCAACTGCCACTAACCTTCTATCTCTCACTTCCTCCTTCGGCCTCACTCAATGGTCTTCTGCAGCCACCCACAAAGACGGCCACACACTTGACCTCATCTTCACCCGCCTCTGCTCCCTGTCTAACCTCTCTAACTCACCTCTTCCTCTTTCTGACCACAATCTACTCACATTCTCTACCCTCTCCACTCCTTGTCTACAATCCCCACCCCACAAACTGGCACACCCTCGCAGAAATCTTAAACACCTCGATCTACACTCACTCTCTGAATCCCTCCTCCCTCTCACAGACATAAGTTCCCTACACAATGCGGATGACGCTGCCGCTCTATATAACACCACAATAGCTGCAGCTTTGGAATCTCTTGCCCCTCTCACACATACCAAAACTCGCAAAATCAACAGACAGCCCTGGCACACCAGCCTGACCAAAGAACTGAGGCGAGCTTCCAGGGCTGCTGAGCGGAGATGGAAAAGATCCCACTCCAACAAGCACTTTATCGCATTCAAACAGTCCCTCACTACTTTCAAGACCACACTCGCCACAGAAAAACAAACCTACTTCTCATCTCTCATATCCTCCCTGTCTCACAACCCTAAACAGTTATTCAACACCTTCAACTCTCTCCTCTGTCCCCCAGCACCTCCTCCCTCCCCACTCATCTCATCTAAAGACTTTGCCTCATTTTTCAAGCAGAAGATTGAGAACATCAGAGACAGTTTTAAGGTACCGTCACATTTAGCGATGCTGCAGCGATCTAGACAATGATCCCGATCGCTGCAGCGTCGCTGTGTGGTTGCTGGAGAGCTGTCACAGACAGCTCTCCAGCGACCAACTATGCGAAGTCCACTGGTAACCAGGGTAAACATCGGGTTACTAAGCGCAGGGCCGCGCTTAGTAACCCAATATTTACCCTGGTTATCAGTGCTAATGTAAAAACACTACATACTTACATTCCGGTGTCTGTCCCCCGGCGCTGTGCTTCCTGCACTGACTGTGAGCGCCGGCTGGCCGTAAAGCACAGCAGTGATGTCACCGCTGTAATCTGCTTTACGGCTGGCCGGCGCTGACAGTGCAGGGAAGCAGAACGCCGAGGGACGCGACAGACACCGGAATGTAAGTATGTAGTGTTTGTTTTTTTTACATTTACACTGGTAACCAGGGTAAACATCGGGTTACTAAGTGCGGCCCTGCGCTTAGTAACCCGACGTTTACCCTGGTTACCAGTGAAGACATCGCTGAATCGGCGTCACACACGCCGATTTAGCGATGTCTGCGGGAGATCCAGCGACGAAATAAAGTTCTGGACTTTCTGCTTCTGGAGTTTCTGCTCCGACCAACGATGTCACAGCAGGATCCAGATCGCTGCTGCGTGTCAAACACAATGATATCACTAGCCAGGATGCTGCAACGTCACGTATCGCTAGCAATATCGTTGTGAAGTTGGTCAGTGTGAAGGTACCTTTAGTCAACAACCCCCAGAGCCCTTCCTCCCAACTACCCAGCCCTCCACTTCCAAAATCAACTTCTCCACCATTACAGAAGATCAACTCTCCACTCTACTCTGAAGATCGCATCTCACCACCTGTGCACTTTACCTGATCCCTTCTCACTTCATCCCAAACCTCGCCACAGTCTTCATCCCAACTCTAACCCATCTCTTCAACCTATCACTAACAACTGGTGTTTTCCCTTCAAGCTTTAAACATGCCTCAATCACACCGATCCTCAAAAAACTTTCTCTTGACCCATCCTCTGTATCTAGCTATCGCCCTATATCACTTCTCCCCTATGCCCCAAAACTACTGGAACAACACGTCCATCTTGAACAGTCCTCCCATCTATCTTCCTGCTCCCTCTTCGACCGCTTACAATCAGGCTTCCGGTCACACCCCTCCACTGAAACTGCCCTAACTAAGGTTACCAATGAGCTATTAACCGCCAAGAGCAAGCGACACTACTCTATCCTCCTCCTCCCAGACCTGTCCTCTGCCTTTGACACAGTGGACCATTCCCTATTACAGACCCTCTCATCCCTTGGCATCACAGACTTGGCCCGATCCTGGATCTCATCATAATTAACTGACCGAACATTCAGCGTCTCCCATTCACACACCACCTCCTCACCTCTCCCCCATCTGTCAGAGTCTCGCAAGGTTCAGTTCTAGGGCCCCTGCTCTTCTCCATTTACACTTTTGGCCTGGGACAGCTCATAGAACCTCACAGTTTTCAGTATCATCTCTATGCTGATGACACACAGATCTACATCTCTGGACCAGATATCACCACCCTACTAACCAGAATCCCTCAATGTCTATCTGCTATTTCATCCTTCTTCTCCGCTAGATTTCTAAAACTTAACATGGACAATACAGAATTCACTGTCTTGCCCCCATCTCATGCGAAGCCCCGAACAAACCTATCCATTACAGTAAACGGCTGCCCACTCTCCCCAGTCCCATAAGCTTGCTGCCTCGGGGTAATCCTTGACACTGATCTCTCCTTCAAACCGCATATCCAAGCCCTTTCCATTTCCTGCCACCTTCAACTCAAAAATATTTCACGGATCCGTACATTCCTAAACCAAAAATCTGCAAAAACCCTAGTCCATGCCCTCATCATCTCCCACCTCGACTACTGTAACTTCCTGCTCTGTGGCCTCCCCTCTAACACTCTTGCACCCCTCCAATCTATTCTAAACTCAGCTGCCCGACTAATCCACCTGTCCCCCCGCTATTCCCTGGCCTCTCCCCTCTGTCAATCCCTTTACTGGCTCCCCATTACCCAGAGACTCCAGTACAAAGGCCTAACCATCACATACAAGGCCATACACAACCTGTCTCCTCCATACATCTGTGACCTCGTCTCCCGGTACTTTCCTGCACGCAACCTCCGATCCTCACAATATCTCCTTCTCTACTCCACTCTTATCTCCTCTTCCCACAATCGCATACATGATTTCTCTCGCGCATCACCCCTACTCTGGAACTCTCTACCACAACATATCAGACTCTCACCTACCATCGAAACCTTCAAAAAGAACCTGAAGACCTACCTCTTCCGACAAGCCTAGAACCTGCAGTAACCACCAATCGACCAAAGCACTGCACGACCAGTTATTTCCTCACCTACTGTATCCACACCCATCCCTTGTAGATTGTGAGCCTTCGCGGGCAGGGTCCTCTCTCCTCCTGTACCAGCTGTGACTTGTATTGTTCAAGATTATTGTAATTGTTTTTATTATGTATTATATTTAAAATGTTAAAAATTTTATTAAAAATACAGATTTATACAGATGAGCAAACCAGTGGAAAACTGTGCATCATTTTACATATTTATTGTGTAATGCAATTGAAAATCTAAAACAAATTAATACAATAAACTCTAAAATAATGATCTTCATAGCTTTATTTTCTGTAGGACATCTAGCTTCGACAATTTTTTTCTTAATTTCTAAAAATAGAGTAACCAAATATATGACCAAACTTTAGATGGCTAATTAAAAGCTGCAAGAAGTGACTCTTATGGTGCCTATTACATAGACTTGTGGCACTAGGGGGACAGTGTTTAACAGAAGATTTCAAATACGAACACAATAATTAAAACTTGAGAGGTGTCCTCTATGTGTGAGGGAGACAGAAAGAGAAAGCCAACACTTGATCCTTCTTGTCTCAGTGTTCAGAGCAGGCAGCTGTATTCTCCTTGATATTGGGCCACACATATAAAAGGAATGACAGATGTAGAGCCACCCCTTTTGAGCAGTCATGAACTCCCCCTACTAAACAATGCGTCCTGACAGTTGAGGAGATTCATTTGTTTCTATAAAACAGCCAGCTGCCTCTCTTGTAGCTTCTGTAACAGAGCACAGAACGCTCTTCCACAATTCTTCAAATGCGATCACATGGAAATATGGAAAGTCAACGGCCACCTAAATGGAAAATTTATGGTTAGGTTAGGTGTTTATGACCCTTTATAAATAACTGCGCTAAACTAGGAACCTTATATGATCAAGTATTCTAAAGAGTGTGATAAAATATTTACTATTTTTAGTGTTAATGAATTTTCAAGGTCATAGAAAAAACTAGACACTAATACAGGGGAATCGTTTTAAATAACTTTGAACAAAAACTTAAATCTAATTCTCTAGTTTTTGTAGGTATTTGTTAAAAATTTATTGACTAGCATCTGAAAAATCAAAGAATTTGGCAACTATATAGTGAACAATACTAGTGATTAACCTTTAAAACAGTGCGTAATGTCCTATTGTTCAATATCCTATGGCTTTTTGACCTAGAAGTCCAGGAGCAGTGGATAAAGCTCACAAAGCAAGACACACACAGCTTTGCTTTTCTTCTAGGAGAAGAACATGATCATAACTGTTGCTGCAAGTTCTCCTTTTTTTACTTCCCAGTTACTTAAACATTCAGAAAAATTTTGCTTTGTATTTAAATTGCAAATACATACTTAACATAGATTACCATGGCACAGTGATCTCAATTATATCAGCCGTCCTATGACATCTGATTTGCACATTTCTTCATTGATTAAGGTTAGCATTAGTAAATCCTATTGGCTTCTATATGGACAAGTGACCAATATTAGTAATAATACTGTTTCTAATACTGTTTGCCATAAGGAATTTTCAATTTTATTTTGCAACCAATATTATAGCACGGAGTAGTTACTGCTACAATAGTAACTATTCAACTTTATTAGCCATTGTAGTGATTAAGGAAATACACCGACCACAGTGCCAGCACGGTCCTCCTTACTATTCTGTTCACGAGCAAGGAAGGTAATCTGTAACTGCCTTAACAATACTTGCCCAGCCTACGAGAGTCTGGGAGGTTCCTTAAAAAAGCAGAAATCTCTTGGACTCCCAGAAGAGTTGGCAAGTCTCATGCATAAACTGTTAGAACCTGTTTTGTTTTTGACCATCCGCCATCTTGTTGTGGTTTTCTGGCTGCTGGTCTTTTTCCTCTGGTGCTGGGTTGTCTTGGTCAGGTGATTGTATCACCCTTTATTACCCAGCACCTGCCTCCCAGTCCTTGCTGGACCACAGTGTTAATCCACTAGATTTCTGGCTAGGTGCTTTGATAGCTTTCTGTGTTTGATATTGTGCAGTTCTGGGACCTCTGGATCTGCTATCTTTAGTTTCTGTTTTTAGTTGGTTTCTGCAGCTGTCTCTGTTTTTTCTATTAGGAGGTGACCTGTTTTTATATCCAGTCCTTAGATCTTTTAGGGACCTCCTTCCCCCTATCTATAGGTCTAAGCTTGAGATTAACCTAGGATCGTCGGTGGGTCTATTTGCAAGGAATGGGTCGCCCACTCCATTGTAGGGTATCAGCCTAGTCTTAGTGCAGGGTCAGTTTTCTCCCTTCTACCCTAGTTCTGTGTTGCAGTTCCGTAACATAAACCTCCAGCCAATTCTTCCCCCTGCAGTTCCTTTGCTGAAAAACTGGGATGATGCCTCATCATCCTGACATCTACTGTAGGCGGTCTACACATGCATTGATAGTGTTGGAACAAGGCATAGATGGATCTGAACTGAAAGAGGTGTAGTCTAGAAAAAAGAAGCATGTTCATGCACAGGTAATTTGCTTTTCACCCAAAAAAGGATTTCTAAAAGTTTGCAATTATGATTTTTATGAACGCATGTTTAGCATAAACTTGGGTAGTTATTAGTCAATAAAAAGAGGAGGTCAATCCTCCAGCTACATTTGTTCTCCATAACTAAAATACCTGATTTTAATGCTAAGTATAAAGTAGAATATTATCCAGCATCTGTTAAAAACGATACATAATAAAAATGTTTTATGTCATAAAAGTAAAAACATAGGAAGTACAAAAAACCCTAGGAGATTGGCCCACACGTTTCAAACCATGTGGTTCATAATCATTGCCAGTGTATAGTCTATGAAATATTGGGTCTGCTGTTTTCGGAATAAGCGGGTAAGCTTTTATTTTCCCATTTTCTTTCTCAATAGTTGATTTTAATGTTACATGGTTCCTCCATCTCACCTCAGAGTAATGATTCCACATAGACAGGAAAGTGCAACCATGCATGCAGCCATAAATTTAATCCAAGCAGTTATTATCACTTTTTTATCCTTCCATAGTGATAAGCAATGATGAGCACTTAAAGGCTAGGTAAATCTTTTTGTGCACAAAGACCATTTTTAACATTCCAAAAATTCTGTATGAAAAATAATGCAGTTTTGTATTTCGGTGATAATTAAAAAAAGAGTGAAATAATTTTGCTTCTTCTGGTCCTATGTGGACTTATGCATGTCTATAGTCACAGACTACAAATACATTAAAAATAGTGTAACAGGAAAGGCACCTCCAGATAAAAGCTTCAAGCTTTATTTCACTTACAAAAAGATAAATATTTCCATGTCATACTACTATTTGTTCCCTACTTTAAAGGGGTTGTCAACTACTAGGACAACCCCTTCTTGATCTGAATGTGTGGCACAGATAAGATAAAAACACTTATACTCATCTCCGGTGCTGGCAAAGTTCCAGCGGTATCGGCGCTCGTGTTCCTGGGGCTCACGTCCGTTTGGTATTACAAGTGAGTCCGGAGCCCGGTCAGCTCTGGCATCATTGTCTCTCCTTTATTAAGACAAATCGTAAATCTAGAGGAAGTCAGAGAGCAGCTGCAGCCATGGCTTCCTGTTGATGCTCAAACGTCCGAAGGCAGGGACAGTGAAGCCAGCGCTTACTCACGTTCCATAACAACTGCATGAGAGCTGTGGCAACGCGAGTGCTGAAACCGATGGAATGGTGCTGACACCGAAGTTGAGTACAAGGGTTTTTATTTGTTGTCTGTTACCATGGAGACATAATCCCCAGAGGATGGTAAATATTTATGTGAAGGGATGGTCCGAAAGTAAAATTTATTTTAATCGTAAATACCTATTTAATATCATAATATAATTGTTTTCTAATATATACTTTAATTAAAAATTCTGTTTCGTTCTATCGTTCCCTCACTATACTCTCTAACTGCTTTACTTTTTTTACTACTTCCAGTGTGATGACTCTTCTTTTGAAAATCCCAGCGCATACTGGAATACAGAAACGAGTCATCATCTGGGGCAGAAGCTGGGGTCACTGCTGCAGACCTTAAACAAAGCATGATCAGTAATGTCTGTTTCAGGGGCTGGCTAGTCTCTGATCTATTGAGCATACTTTGGCTGTCAATTCTGATGGATGCTCAATAGAATCTTGTTACTGTGCTCTATTCTTCTCAGTGCACCATGACAATGCGCTTCCTCGCCAGCGCTCATCAGAAGTGACGAGCCCGTAAGAGAGCGACTGTTAGTGCGCATTGATGGTTCGTCAGTGCTCTCTTGCCGGTTCATCACTACTCATCAGCGCTGGAGAGGGAGCGCACTGTCATGGTGCACTGAGAACATTAGTGCACAGTGACAAGATCCTACTAAGTATCCATCGGAATTGACAACTGACGCATGCTCAGTAGAGCAGGGGATTAGCCAATCCCTGGAAATGGATGTCATTGATGACACATAATTTCAGGGTGGGGGCAGTGATCGCAGCCTCTGCTCCTTGATGACGACTCGTTTGAGTATCCCAGCATCTTAAATGAAACATCATCACACAGGAAGTAGTAAAAAAAATAAAGCAGTTAGCATAGTAATGTAACAACACTTTTAAATTAAAGTATATTAGAAAAGAGATTAGATTATGATATTAAATAAATAGGCATTAATAGGCATTATTAGTTTCGGACCACCCGTTTACGATCTATTGTAAAGCTGCTTCACATGTCATTTAAAATGCATTAAAGAGCTAAATACATTTTTGTGAAGCTAGACAAAGGTGTGTATTTAAAGCCTGTAGTATGTTTAGAGGAAAACCTGTATTCCAAAAAAGGTTTGATGATAGACCTCTGAAAAAAGAACCAAACAGAAATAATAATATTTTGTGAATATCCTTTAAAACATATGTTTGGAATGAAAATGACATGACACAAAAAACTATCAATATTAACAGATTTTCTGTGTCCTGTAACCTATTCAAACGATAAAAACATTCAACACAATAGGTGCAATCATGCAAAAATAGTTCTGAGGATACTGTCTTTTTAAATTAGACCAGTGGAACTGTACAATTGATTTATTTCCCACTGACCATGTGGTATTGCTATTAGGAAAGTGTACCAGATGTGATAATCCCTGATCTATTCACATTGACAATAGCACCTTTGATAGCTGTGACTAGTGAAGCTAAAATACCAGTTGATTTGTTTTCCCCTGATGGACAGAATATCCACCTAATAATCAACATAAATAGCTGTTTTGACAAGTGACAGAGGTGACAGACATGGTGTATCAACTGCAGTTGTTGAATCAATCAAAGTATTGTGTGAGAGCCTAAAAATCGCCTTGCATTAGAGCTCATCCAAGAATTGATAGTGGCAAAGGCTCTCTTAGGGACAAGGGATTCTCCTGGAGTCAACACCCTGATTAGTAATAACAGTATTACGGCTCATCTGCTTGAACTGAAAGAGTGCCTGATTGACATCGCAAGTCACAGCACGCGGCATATCACATCCTCTTCTATTAAGCCTTAAAGGGGTAATCCACAATCAACTCTATGTCCACAAACACTCGTATAGCGCTAAAACAACAAACACAGGTGGGACTCACACTCCCCGGATCCAGCACAAGCTCTCCGATGCTACTTTGGTCTTTATCACCACTGCGGACAATCACATGCTCTTACGCTCTCTACCTGAGCCACTGAACCCAGTGATTGGCTGTAGCAGTGATATGCACTGTAGCCATAATATCACTGTTACAGGCAGTAAACAGAGACCAGGCCAGGGGTTTTGATCTTGTGATGGATCTAAGTAGGGTGAGTACCATCTGTGTTTGTTGTTTTAGACCAGTGTTTCCCAAGTTTCAGCCCTCACAGCCCCCCAACAGATCATAGTTTCCGGATTTCCTTAGTATTGCACAGCAAATAAAATTATCATCAAGGCACCAGGAATTCTCTCAACTGTGCAATACTATGGAAATCCTGCAAACATGACCCGTGGGGGGCTGCGAGGACTGGGGTTTGGGAAACACTGTTTTAAAGGTGTACAAGTATTTGGTTACATAAAAATCGTGCAAAACCATTCGGGCTCTCCAGGAAAAAAGCAAAATGAACAATATGCACCTGATCAATCCCTCAGCACTTTAGCGCAGGCGCTCCGTACATCCACGCTGCAGCCTCAGTGATCCTATTGCATACATATGAGCATATGTGCTCAGACCAATCAATGGCTGCAGTGATCATTGTGGGGTATGTCACATCATCACTTCACAGACGGTGGCACTGGAGCTTCAGGGGGATAAATATATGACTTTTTTTAGTTTCCTGTTGTAAGTAGTGTTGAGCAGTCCGATACTGCAAATATCGGGTATCTGTGACCGGATCCGTCAAAAAAGCTGTTTCCGCCAGATGGAAAACACATACAGAGGAACGGTTTTTCTGTCCGGCGAAAAAACGCACAGCGATGGATCCAGCTAAAAATGGATGAAACGTGAGGCCATCAGGCGCTAATACAACTCTATGAGAAAAAAATGGATCCGGCGTTAAAAAATGGATCCTGCAAATGTGCTCGCAGGATGCGTTTTTTACCCATAGACTTGATTTAGCGATGGATCGCGACAGATGGCCACATGTTGTGTCCATCATGCAACGGATCCGTCGTGTTTTGGTGGACTGTCAGCACGAAAAAACATTCAAGTGAACGTTTTTTGGTTCGTCGCATCTGCCAGTTTCTACTGCGCATGCGCGGCCGAAACTCCGCCCCCTCCTCCCGGACTTCAGAATGGGCAGCGGATGCATTGAAAAACTGCATTCGCTGCCCACGTCATGCACAAATTTCACAATGTGCGTCTCCTCCCACGCACCGTCCACACTCTTCCCCCCTCCGGAACAGGATGTACAAGCACAGAAAGGGCTTATTTTCATTCCGATATTTGTGTCTCATAGACTTGCATTGGTTTCCGGTATCGGTATCGGTGATATCCGATATTTTTTTGGATATCGACTGATCCAATCCGATCCCGATATTTCCCAATATCGGAAAGTATCACTCAACACTAGTTGTAAGCCATTTTTTCTACATCATTAACAAGTTCACCCCATGTAGTTTTAAGTTGATCTCTCAACTTCCTCATAATCAAGGATACCCCACGAGGTGAAATTTTGCATGGTGCCCCAGATCGATTGACAGTCATTTTGTATTTCTTCCATCTTCTTACTATTGCAACAACAGTTGTCTCCTTCTCACTCAGCATCTTATTAATGGTTTTGTAGCCAATTCGAGATTTGTGCAGGTCTATGATCTTGTCCCTGACATCCATAGAAAGCTCTTTGGACTTGTCCATGTTGTAGAGGCTAGCGTCTGACTGACTGAGTCTATGGACAGGAGTCTTTTATAAAGGTGACTATGTAAGACAGCTGTCTTTAACCCCTTTCTGACCTTAGACGTACTATCCCGTCGAGGTGCCCAGGGCCTATCTGACCCTCGACGGGATAGTACGTCATATGCGATCGGCAGCGCTCACGGGGGGGGAGCGCCGCCGATCGCGGACGGGTGTCAGCTGCTTATCGCAGCTGACATCCGGCACTATGTGCCAGGAGCGGTCACGGACCGCCCCCGGCACATTAACCCCCAGCACACCGCGATCAAAGATGATCGCGATGTGCAGGGAAGCATCGCGCAGGGAGGGGGCTCCCTGCGGGCTTCCCTGAGCCCCCCGCAGCAACGCGATGAGATCGCATTGCTGCGAGGGTCTTACCTCCCTCCCTGCCTGCTCCAGGCCTGGATCCAAGATGGCCGCGGATCCGGGTCCTGCAGGGAGGGAGGTGGCTTCACAGAGCCTGCTCAGAGCAGGCACTGTGAAGCCTGCAGCACTGTAAGTCAGATCAATGATCTGACAGAGTGCTATGCAAACTGTCAGATCATTGATCTGTGATGTCCCCCCCGGGACAAAGTAAAAAAGTAAAAAAAAATTTTTCCAAATGTGTATAAAAAAAGTAAAAAAAATATTCCTAAATAATGAAAAAAATATATATATTATTCCCATAAATACATTTCTTCATCTAAATTAAAAAAACACCCAATAAAAGTGCACATATTTAGTATCGCCGCGTCCGTAACGACCCGACCTATAAAACTGACCCACTAGTTAACCCCTTCAGTAAACACCGTAAGAAAGAAAAAAAAACGAGGCAAAAAACGCTTTATTATCATACCGCCGAACAAAAAGTGGAATAACACGCGATCAAAAAGACGGATATAAATAACCATAATACCGCTGAAAATGTCATCTTGTCCCGCAAAAAACGAGCCACCATACAGCATCATCAGCAAAAAATTAAAAAAAGTTATAGTCTTGAGAATAAAGCGATGCAAAAATAATTATTTTTTCTGTAAAATAGTTTTTATCGTATAAAAGCGCCAAAACATAAAAAAAGATATGAATGAGGTGTCGCTGTAATCATACTGAGTCTGACCCGAAGAATAAAACTGCTTTATCAATTTTACCAAACGCGGAACGGTATAAACGCTTCCCCCAAAAGAAATTCATGAATAGCTGGCATTTGGTCATTCTTCCTCACAAAAATCGGAATAAAAAGCAATCAAAAAATGTCACGTGCCCGAAAATTTTACCAATAAAAACGTCAACTCATCCCGCAAAAAACAAGACCTCACATGACTCTGTGGACCAAAATATGGAAAAATTATAGCTCTCAAAATGTGGTAATGCAAAAATATTTTTTGCAATAAAAAGCATCTTTCAGTGTGTGACGGCTGCCAATCATAAAAATCTGCTAAAAAACTCGCTATAAAAGTAAATCAAAACCCCCTTCATCACCCCCTTAGTTAGGGAAAAATTTAAAAAAATGTATTTATTTCCATTTTCCCATTAGGGCTAGGGTTAGGGCTAGGGCTAGGGTTAGGGTTAGGGCTAGGGTTAGGGTTAGGGCTAGGGTTAGGGCTAGGGTTAGGGCTAGGATTAGGGTTAGGGTTAGGGCTAGGGTTAGGGCTAGGGTTAGGGTTAGGGATGGGGTTAGGGCTAGGGTTAGGGCTAGGGTTAGGGTTGGGGCTACAGTTAGGGTTGGGGCTAAAGTTAGGGTTGGGGCTAAAGTTAAGGTTAGAGTTTAGATTACATTTACAGTTGGGAATAGGGTTGGGATTAGGGTTAGGTGTGTGTTGTCAGGGTTAGAGGTGGGGTTAGGGTTACTGTTGGAATTAGGGTTAGGGGTGTGTTTGGATTAGGGTTTCAGTTATAATTGGGGGGTTTCCACTGTTTAGGCACATCAGGGGCTCTCCAAACACAACATGGCGTCCGATCTCAATTCCAGCAAATTCTGCGTTGAAAAAGTAAAACAGTGTCCTTCCCTTCTGAGTTCTCCTGTGTGCCCAAACAGGGGTTTACCCCAACATATGGGGTATCAGCATACTCAGGACAAATAGGACAACTTTTGGGGTCCAATTTCTCCTGTTACCCTCGGGAAAATACAAAACTGGGGGCTAAAAAATAATTTTTTGGGGAAAAAATTTTTTGTTTTATTTTTACGGCTCTGCATTATAAACTTGGTGGGTCAAAGCGCTCACCACACATCTAGATAAGTTCCTTAGGGGGTTTACTTTCCAAAATGGTGTCACTTGTGGGGGGTTTCTACTGTTTAGGTAAATTAGGGGCTCTGCAAACGCAATGTGACACCTGCAGACCATTCCATCTAAGTCTGCATTCCAAATGGCGCTCCTTCCCTTCCGAGCCCTCCCATGCGCCCAAAACAGTGGTTCCCCCCACATATTGTATATAATCGCACTCAGGACAAATTGGGAAACAAATTTTGGGGTCCAATTTCTCCTGTTACCCTCGGGAAAATACAAAACTGGGGGCTAAAAAAATAATTTTTGTGGGAAAAAAATTTTGTTTTATTTTTACGGCTCTGCATTATAAACTTCTGTGAAGCCCTTGGTGGGTCAAAGCACTCAAAACACATCTAGGTAAGTTCCTTAGGGGGTCTACTTTCCAAAATGGTGTCACTTGTGGGGGGTTTCAATGTTTAGGCACATCAGTGGCTCTCCAAACGCAACATGGCGTCCCATCTCAATTCCTGTCAATTTTGCATTGAAAAGTCAAACGGCGCTCCTTCCCTTCCAAGCTCTCCCATGCGCCCAAACAGTGGTTTACCCCCACATATGGGGTATCAGCGTACTCAGGACAAATTGTTCAACAACTTTTGGGGTCCAATTTCTTCTCTTACCCTTGGGAAAATAAAAAATTGGGGGCGAAAAGATAATTTTTGTGAAAAAATATGATTTTTTATTTTTACGGTTCTGCATTATAAACTTCTGTGAAGCACTTGGTGGGTCAAAGTGCTCACCACACCTCTAGATAAGTTCCTTAGGGGGTCTACTTTCCAAAATGGTGTCACTTGTGGGGGATTTCAATGTTTAGGCACATCAGTGGCTCTCCAAACGCAACATGGCGTCCAATCTCAATTCCTGTCAATTTTGCATTGAAAAGTCAAACGGCGCTCCTTCCCTTCCAAGCTCTCCCATGCGCCCAAACAGTGGTTTACCCCCACATATGGGGTATCGGTGTACTCAGGACAAATTGTACAACAACTTTTGGGGTCCATTTTCTCCTGTTACCCTTGGTAAAATAAAACAAATTAGAGCTGAATTAAATTTTTTGTGAAAAAAAGTTGAATGTTCATTTTTATTTAAACATTCCAAAAATTCCTGTGAAGCACCAGAAGGGTTAATAAACTTCTTGAATATGGTTTTGAGCACCATGAGGGGTGCAGTTTTTAGAATGGTGTCACACTTGGGTATTTTCTATCATATAGACCCCTCAAAATGACTTCAAATGAGATGTGGTCCCTATAAAAAATGGTGTTGTAAAAATGAGAAATTGCTGGTCAACTTTTAACCCTTATAACTCCGTAACAAAAAAAATGTTGGTTCCAAAATTGTGCTGATGTAAAGTAGATATGTAAGAAATGTTACTTATTAAGTATTTTGTGTGACATATCTCTGTGATTTAATTGCATAAAAATTCAAAGTTGGAAAATTGCGAAATTTTCATAATTTTCGCCAAATTTCCGTTTTTTTCACAAATAAATGCAGGTAATATCAAAGAATTTTTACCACTATCATGAAGTACAATATGTCACGAGAAAACATTGTCAGAATCACTGGGATCCGTTGAAGCATTCCAGAGTTATAACCTCATAAAGGGACAGTGGTCAGAATTGTAAAAATTGGCCCGGTCATTAATGTGCAAACCACCCTTGGGGGTAAAGGGGTTAATGCAGGTAACAAGTTGATTAGGAGCATCTAAATGGTCTGTAGGAGCCTGAACTCTCAATGGTTGGTAGGGGATCAAATACATATTTCTCATTTCAAAATGCAAATACATTTATATAATTTATACAATGTGATTTTCTGGATTTTATCTTTGATGTTTTATCTCTCAATGTTAAAATTAACCTACCCTTAAAATTATTGACTGTTCACTTCTTTGTCAGCAGGCAAACTTAAAAAATCAGCTAGGGATCAAATACTTATTTCCCCCACTGTATGTGTTTTATCCATGATTTTCACAGAGAGAACAAGTACCCATTATAGTCTTTATTGCTGGTCACATGTCCATGTTTTTTGTGGATTGTGTGTTAGCAAAAACAAATAACAGAAACGTTTGATTTTTATCAGCATCACTGATTACAGTACCATAGGTCATGGGTCATGAAAATAAAGACCAAACACATTGCCATCAGTGTGCAGTCAGTGATTAGCATTGTAATAGAAAGGAAACTTTATTGATACAGCCATGTTTGAATTCCATGCGTTTTTAATGTGCTTCTGCCGTGTAGGTGCAGTAACACCACATGTGCATTTTTTACCTGAAACTTTTCTGCATTTAATGCAAGTCTGTGAGAAAAATCTTTGCATAACAAGTTGTGACAAAGAATTAGGAAGTTCAAAGGTTTGAAATACATAATAACTCCTTTGTCTTTTGGACCTTTTGTCTATCCTATTTATGGAATATAAAATGATGAAGATTTTTATTTATCAATTTTGGAATAAACATTGATTAAATCTATCAAATTAAAGGTGTGCCATGTTTTTTTACACTACCCTGAGTCCATTAAGTTTACCTTTTAAGTCAGGGGACAAGCCCTACATTAGGGCAGATGATCAACTTTGCGAAAAGTTTCTTGAAATTTGTGATTTTATACAAATTAGAATAATTTGATATTAAATTCGAGAGGATCACAAAAAAACATGTCTGTTCTTGCACAGGGGCCCTCTTCTGTCTGTGTCCGCCAATGAAGCAGTTAATCCATTAGTGACACTATTTGTGTACTTGGAAAATAAGGTGATGCTTCCTATTAAATAAAGTAGCAAAATATATTTGTGTGTTGCTATCAGATTCATCACAGTGGTCTCCAGACCTTGGCCTCCCCGGGAGCTTCAAGGTTAAATTCAAAATTATAAGTTAAAAAAGTGGAGTCGGTCAGGAGCATGTAATTTACCAAATAACAGAAGGCTTGTGTTTCAACATCACATGCATTATAAATATCATATATCAAAATGACTCCATTGGGAAAGGGGAAATTAAGCCCAAAGATGAGAGTGAATAATCTGTATCAGGAAGGCTATTCACCAACAGATGAGAAAAAAAGATATATTCTAAGAACATAAAATATTTGCTTCCTACAGCACACATGTATTTAGAGTGTCGATTTCCTAAAACGTTTTTCAGAATTGATGAAGAAGTGTGAATAAAGCAAATACAGCAAAACTCGGCATGGCGTAGGACCGTGTACTTCTGCAACTTTCTCTAGCAAAATCTCTGCTGTTCTTAAAAGCAAGAGAAAAAATTATAGCTGTGTTGTTATTAGGCAGTTCCATAAATCTCAACAGTTGTGTATGAACTTACCGCCTCTTATATCAGAGGTGAAATACAGACATATTCTCTATATATCATATATCATCTATGTTCTCGTGTTATATCATTATTATATCTGTTCAATTCTTACGTTTCATATTTTGTCACTTTTGTTAATGTTTTTATATATTTTATTTATTTTACTTTTTATCTGTTGGAGCCATATAAATACAATTATTATTATTATTATTATCATCATTTCATTATTGGATCCATACAAATAGGTCAATAATTCACATTTGAAATTATGCACAATGTATGTGTATATCCTAATGACAACCTCTAATGTGATTAATTGGTGCTTTCACTTATGTCTTTTATACTTTGATCCTATATTTACAGTTGTGCTCAAAAGTTTACATACCCCGGCAAAATTTTTCTTGGCCTTTATTCAGAGAATATTAATGATAATACCAAAACTTTTCCTCCACTCATGCTTAGTGGTTGGGTGAAGCCATTTATTGTCAAACTACTGTGTTTTCTCTTTTTAAATCATAATGACAACCCAAAACATCCAAATGAATGATTAAAAGTTCACATGCCCCATTTCTTAATACCATATATTGCCCCCTCTAACATCAATGATAGCTTGAAGTCTTTTGTGGTAGTCGTGGATGAGGTTCTTTATTTTCTCAGATGGTAAAGCTGCCCATTTTTGGGGGCAAAATCAGGGAACCACCGAGAGGTCCACCATGACGTGTCAGTGGACTTTAGACAGTGTGATCAGAATATAAAACTCCGACCGTCGTACTCAGTTTTATACTTTTAGCTTAGTCACAATAGATCAATGTATGAGTTTTGGATGTGTGGTCCTTGTCTTTTTCTACAGATATAATATATTTCATGGTCTGTCCTTTCACCTTTTGTTTTACTTGTATCAGCACTCTTCAATTTGGCCCAGAAGGTTTTAATAAGCAGGAGATTGCAAGAGAGGTTCTGCCAATTTTTGCTCATTGTCTGCGAGCATGCAGAAGATTAATTTTTTTTATTCTGTCACTTGGCATTGGTGCTGTGTGGCGGCCATTGTTTATGTGGTGCTGTGCTTGGGGGGTGTAATGGCCTGTAGTCTTGGGGGCTCAACTTTGCAGCATGGATGCTGTGGGGACACCAGATCGCTCATCCTGAAGGTGCACAATTACTGTGGCAGTGGTGGCCATGCTGCAGCACATTTACAGTCAGGGACTCACTGAAAGGTTCACTGTGACATGGCAGTGGGCTTCATTCAGTCTGATCAGAATGTTTAGCTAAGGCCCTCATGCTCACTTTTGTACATTTTTTCTTAGCTCTAAAAGATCGATATATAAGTTTAGGATGTGCATTTCATGTCTTTTTCTACAGCTATGACACAAACTGTATATATTATTAAAAAGATCTCTTGGCAAGGCTGGTGTACTTACTTTATGGGTGCATTCAGATGGCCGCATAACATGGACAACAATCGCATCACAATGCTCGGACTGTCCAGCGGCTCTCCTCTCCTGAGCGTGACAGGATGTATTTGTGACGCCCCTGGGTCCTGGTCTTTACAGTGGCATTGCTTTCCCCACGGGGAGAGTGATGTCATGCTTGGAAGCAATGAAGGATATCTTTCACCAGGTAATGACATACACACAACACGTTCATACTCCAGGCCAGAAGGGGGAGCTCTAAACCTGGTTTAGGGTGAACTCCCCTATAAATATATTCTGGTCTGCAGGGAAAGAGAGATTTGAGTCAGACTGTCAGAGGACAGGGAAGAGGGCAGACAGACATAGAGTGTCAGAAGGTCTGAAGGGGCCATGTAGTCCAAGGTACTACAGCTCCTGGAGAAAAGAGAACTTTGAAAGAGTGAACAACTTGTAGAAAATGTTCAGGAGAGAAAAGGCACAGAGTGATAGCAGCGGAGCAGAGCAGTGAATTAGCTACCTCCCTGGCTGACGCAGATTCCGGTAGCCAGAAGGCCGTGGCCATGCTGAACTCTAAGTGGCATAGCTGAAACCGGCAGGACAGCTGAACTTCAAGTTACCCGTCCTCCTTTACACCCAGGACACACAGTGATACTTATGGGGACAGGGTTGTCATAGAGACCCTATAAAAGGCCTGCTTCACCTGCTTATGTCCTAACCTTTATGGGGGACAAAGAGGAACTGTGAGGACCTTATCAGAAGAACAACCCGACAAAAAATAGAATCGGAGCATATACTTATTTAACAACCAAAAAAGACAAAAAAATGCCCCTAAAATATAACTTTTAATTGATAATAGGTAAAATGACCTAAAGAGTCAGGAGACAGTATTACTTAACCATATAAATTAATACTAAAAAGGATAGAGGTATCTGAGGTGAGGGGGGTGTTCTCTCCCTAACTCACCCTACCTAACCGCGGAGGTTGGCACCCTAAAGTCGACATGGCGCCCCCACTCGACGACGGCTCTCCCTTATGACCCTAATGGGGACTACTTAAAGAAAACACCACCACCAACACCACAAATATAGTAAAGTGCTAATGTGCTAAAGTGCTAAAATGGCACCTGCAAGGTATATTCTAGATTCTTCATATACCAATAAATCTTATCAGGATTCTAGTAATGTGAATCCTGCTCCCTAATAACTGGGGGTGCGAGCTGTGAGTAGAGATAATAATGGATTTCCTACTCTCTATTACACAAGTGTAAGTAAATATATTGATTTTATCTTAGATATTTCAAATAATAAAAAAACTCTTTAAAAGAGAGAAAAAAATATATATATACACTTCTATAGGCTAATATTGCTGTAATCACCTATACACCGTGTGATATTGCACACCAAAAGTACATATGTCAGTCTGAACACAAAAGGGAGAATGTCCCAATCTAAAAATGTTTATAGGGTATGTTCTAACTCCCCAATAATAGAAAAGGTATATTCAGACTCCCCAATAGTAGAAAACAATAGCCATAATAGTAAAAAGCTCACACATATTAAATAAATGGTAACAGTACCAGCCCAGTTACATAGCACATTGCAGGATTTTAAATAATCATCAAGTTTTAGAACATGGTCAGAGAAAAAAAACAGTACAAATGGTACTCATCGTTTAGCTGCCCGTCCCAACGCGTTTCCCCCCGGGAAGATGGACCGGGGTTCATCAGGGGACAATAAAGAAGGGGCTTGTTACCCGAGCCGGTGACCGCTACAATGAGCTACACCCGGCTCTGACCGCTCACTATGAACATTTTATGCTCATTTTTTCTCTGACCATGTCCATTATTATCTCTACTCACAGCTCGCACCCCCAGTTATTAGGGAGCAGGATTCACATTACTAGAATCCTGATAAGATTTATTGGTATATGAAGAATCTAGAATATACCTTGCAGGTGCCATTTTAGCACTTTAGCACATTAGCACTTTACTATATTTGTGGTGTTGGTGGTGGTGTTTTCTTTAAGTAGTCCCCATTAGGGTCATAAGGGAGAGCCGTCGTCAGTACGGACGCCAAACTTTTTTTTCGGCTTTGCCCATCTCTGCTCATCACTAATTCTAAACAGTATGAATTTGATATGTGCTACACAAAGCTTTCTGTCAGTAGTGACATAAAATACAGAAAAAAGCAAATAAAAAAATAAAAATAAAGGGAACACTTAAACAACACAATGTAACTCTAAGTCAATCACACTTCTGTAAAATCAACCTATCCAGTTATGAAGCAACATCGATTGTGAATCAATTTCTCCTGCTGTTGTCCAAATAGAACAGACAACAGGTATAAATGATAGGCAATTAGCAAGACAACCCCTATAAAGGAGTGGTTCTGCAGGGAGGTGACCACAGACCATTTCTCTGTTCTCTTCCTTTTTAGCTGTTGTTTAGGTCACTTTTGCATTTTGTTATTGCTTTCACCCCTAGTAACATGAGGTGGTGTCTACAACCACAGACGTTTCTCATTTAGTGCAGCTCATCCACGATGGCACATCAGTGCGAGCTGTGGCAAGAAGGGTAGCTTTGTTTGTTAATACAAAGAATCCAGAGGGTCCAGAGCATGGAGCAGATACCAGGAGACAGACCCAGCAGCAGGACCGCTACTTCCTCCTTTGTGCAAGGAGTAACAGAAGGAGCAGTGCCAGAGCACTGCAAAATGACCTCCAGCAGGCCACCTATATCCATGGGTCTGCTAAAACTGTCCAAAACAGACTCCATGAGGGTGGTATGAGGCCCTTCCATCCACAAGTGGGTCTTCTGCTTACAGCCAATTACCATGCGGGGTGATTGGCATTTTCTGAACACCAAGATTGACAGATTCTACATTGGTGCCCTGTGCTCTTAATGGATGAGAGCAGGTTCACACTGAGTACATGTGACAGACGTGACAGAGTCTAGAGATACCATGGAGAATGTCCTGCTGCCTGAAACATCCTCCAGCATGATCAGTTTGGCAATTGGTCAGTAATGATATGGGGAGGCATTTAATTTGGAGGGCGGCACAGCTCTCCATTTGCTAGCCAGAGGTACCCTGACTACCATTAGGTATGAGGATGAGATTCTCAGACCCATTGTGAGACCATATGCAGGTGCAGTGGGTCCTGGATTCCTTCTGATGCATGACAATGCTAGGCCTCATGTGGCTGAAGTGTGACAGCAGTTCCTGCATGATGAAGGCATTGATGCTATGGACTTACCTGAATCCAATCAAGCACATCTGGGACATCATGTCTCGTTCCATCCACCAAAGGCACATTGCACCACAGATTGTCCAAGAGTTGACTGATGCTTTAATCCAGGTCTGGGAGGAGATCCTTCAGGAGAACATCTGCCGCCTCATCAGGAGCATGCCCAGGTATTGTAGCAAGGTCATTCAGGCACTACTGGGCATCATTTCCCTGTCTTGAGGCATTTCCACTGAAGTTGAATGAGCCTGTAATTTGATTTTCCACTATGATTTTGAGTGTCATTACAAATCCAGACCTCCATGGGATATTAATTTTGATTTACATTGACCATTTTTATGTTTCATTGTTCTCAACACATTCCACTATGTAATTAATAAATATTAGCAACTGGAATATTTCATTCAGTGATACCTAGGATGGGAAAAATATTTAGAATTGAGAGTCCTCAGTGGTTGATACCTTTTAATGGCTAACTGAAAAGATGGTAACAAATTGCAAGCTTTTGTGACTACACAGGTCTCTTCATCAGGCAAAGACTAAAAGAAATTCTGAAGAATCACATATTTATGCACAACATAGCACAGAAAAAAAAACATGGATAAGACAGGAGACATAGGGCAGAATTACCATGAGTGATAAACAGTTATGTCCATTATTATTGGACCAGTTCTTAGATAAGGAATGTTTTATGTTTTATTTATAGTTGATGAAAAAGGCATAAATCCATGTGACACATTCATTCCTGCCCTAAGAGTGTCAAAGGTCATCATCAGTTTTATATTCCCATACTCTTCAGTCTCTCTTAGATTTGAAGCTACCTTTTAAAACAAGTAATTTCATGTCCATAATGTTATGATTTGGGAGACAAAAATGTATTGCCACAGGTAGATCCATTCTTGTTTCTCTTATTGTGTGGCAGTGAGAATTCATTCTTGTTCTAAGCTTTTGCCCTGTCTCCCCCACATACAGACCCCCAGATGGACATCTAGTACAAATAATTAGGTACACCACATTAGAAGTGACGCACCTGAAAGTACCTGGTATCTTTTAGTCCTGATGTGAAATGGGGATCTTTATCTTGTCTGTGGTCATTATAAATGGACAGGTTTTACATTTTTTCTGATTGCAAGGAAAGGTACCTGCAGCTGTTGGAGAGGACAGGGAGCTATTGACAATGATGCTTCTTAGATTTGGGGGCTGCCTAAAACACAGTAGTGGGGGGTCTGGAAAAATGGATTGTAAGCAGGCATCTTTTTGTACTAAAGGTTGTAATTTCTGTGCAGCTCCCCTTAGCACCTCCAGATTTGGATTGTAGGTACAGTTGTGGCCAAAAGTATTGACACCCCTGCAATTCTGTCAGATAATACTCAGTTTCTTCCTGAAAATGATTGCAAACACAAATTCTTTGTTATTATTATCTTCATTTAATTTGTCCTAAATGAAAAAACACAAAAAGAATTGTCCTAAAGCCAAATTGGATATAATTCCACACCAAACATAAAAAAGGGGGTGGACAAAAGTATTGGCACTGTTCGAAAAATCATGCGATGCCTCTCTAATTTGTGTAATTAACAGCACCTGTAACTTACCTGTGGCACCTAACAGGTGTTGGCAATAACTAAATCACACTTGCAGCCAGTTGACATGGATTAAAGTTGACTCAACCTCTGTCCTGTGTCCTTGTGTGTACCTCATTGAGCATGGAGAAAAGAAAGAAGACCAAAGAACTGTCTGAGGACTTGAGAAACCAAATTGTGAGGAAGCATGAGCAATCTCAAGGCTACAAGTCCATCTCTAAAGACCTGAATGTTCCTGTGTCTACCGTGCGCAGTGTCATCAAGAAGTTTACAGCCCATGGCACTGTGGCTAACCTCCCTAGATGGACGGAAAAGAAAAATTGACAAGAGATTTCGACACAAGATTGTGGTGATGTTGGATAAAGAACCTCGACTAACATCGAAACAAGTTCAAGCTACCCTGCAGTCCAAGGGTACAACAGTGTCAACCCATACTATCCATCGGCATCTGAATGAAAAGGGACTGTATAGTAGGAGACCCAGGAAGACCCCACTTCTTACCCTGAGACATAAAAAAAGCCAGGCTGGAGTTTGCCAAAACTTACCTGAAAAAGCCTAAAACGTTTTGGAATAATGTTCTCTGGTCAGATGAGACAAAAGTAGAGCTTTTTGGGCAAAGGCATCAACATAGAATTTGCAGGAGAAAAAAAGAGGCATTCAAAGAAAAGAACACGGTCCCTACAGTCAAACATGGCGGAGGTTCCCTGATGTTTTGGGGTTGCTTTGCTGCCTCTGGCACTAGACTGCTTGACCGTGTGCATGGCACCATGAAGTCTGAAGACTACCAACAAATATTGCAGCATAATGTAGGGCCCAGTGTGAGAAAGCTGGGTCTCCCTCAGAGGTCATGGGTCTTCCAGCAGGACAATGACAAATTAAATGAAGATAATAATACCAAAGAATTTGTGATTTTCAGGAAGAAACTGAGTATTATCTGACAGAATTGCAGGGGTGTCAATACTTTTGGCCACAACTGTATTAGGTTTTTGTTAGCTGTTCCAGTTTGAATCTACACATAAATAGGATGCATACATAGCTAACTTTAAATACCAGTCCTCAAGATTTATGGAGGTGACCTTATATGTGCATGTATTACTTGGTGTTTTACGCCTCTGACGTGGTACACAACGACCAAAAAAAACTGATGCAACAACTCATCTCATAGATTTTTATGGAATCATTTCTAACCATCTGACGAATCAGTGTGACGGTCTTTGGTAAGTTAAGGGGAGCCTCAAACTGTCCCTTGGACTGTGACCCTAACTATCCCCGCCTCGAGGCAACTCTTAAAGGTAGAGAGGCCTGAGTCACCGACCTTACTATGCCCCCATTAATATCCTATGCTGTCCCCTCCCCCAGGAGGCCTGGGACAGGGATGTTGGTGTATATACATGTAAGACAAACCTAGGATAACAAAAAGCTACTTACTTACTAAAACACTCATCAAGGGTAGAGAGGAATCAATGGAAGGATAGGAAGGTACAAACCAAATGGGATTAGGATAATGGAGAAAGCATACACCCAAAAGCAGCAGAGAACAATCTCCAGCAGCAACTACAAACTCCAACTTTAGCACACCAACTCCAGCAAGACAAGAAGCAAATTTCCACAGGCAGGGATGAGAAGGTCTTGATAGGTTTTATAGAGCAGGAAAAATTACCTCAAAAAGGCTTTTGAGTTAAGTAAAATTGAACATTTAAAAAGCCTAATTATGGTTGTGGTGCAATCATTCTTACATCACACACACATGCTATGCTCATAACCATATGTGAATTAAGTAAATACAACACACATTTTTTTTGTTTAAAATTTAAATTTTTTTTGAAATTTCAAAAATATTTAGAAACAAAAGAAATCAAACATGCAAAATTGCATAATCTTGCCAGGGAGTTGCACCTTGAGGAGAAACAAAAAAATTGGTGAATACATCCCTAACTTTTAGGCCAGAAAGGGGACGCCGCGGAGGAGGGCCATATGGTGTAGGCCTAATCACATTGCTCAACAGGTGTTCACCAATATCAGCTGAGGAACAATCATGTATGTGGGTAAAATTGTGCAAAATAACACAGACTTTTATGACTTCATTGACTGTAGACTCACTGAGCTGAATGGCAGACTGGAGAACACGCCATTTTGCAGCCAGAATCCCAAAGGCGCACTCCACCAGTCTCCGCGCCCTGGAAAGCCTCATATTAAAGACCCTCCACCGGTGGTCCAGGTTGCAGCGGGGATAAGGCCTCATGACGTGCCTCGTCAGTTGGAAAGCCTCATCTCCAACCAAAACAAAAGGCACTGCTTCCGCATTGGAGCCTGGGAGTTGTTGTGGTGGTGGGACGTTTAACTGGTTGTCACGTAGCCGACGACCCATTATGGACGATTTGAAGACCCTAGAGTCTCCAGTTCGCCCATAGGCCCCAATGTCTACAATTATAAACCTGTAGTTACTGTCAGCAACAGCTAACAGAACTACAGAGAAAAACTGCTTATAATTGTAGAATTGGGAGCCAGAGTTCGGCGGCTTACGCACCCTGATATGTTTCCCATCCACAGCTCCAATGCAGTTAGGGAGGTCACAAGTGTTCTGGAATCCACGGGCGATTTTGAGCCAATCCTCCTGTTTGGGCTCAGGCATAACAAGTTCCTGAAGTTTATCCCATATTTGAAAACAGGTTGAACGAACAATGCCAGAAATTGTCGACCGCCCAATCAGAAACTCCAGGTGTAGTCCCGCATAGGACAAGCCTGTGGACAGGAAGCTGAAAGACAAATAAAGATAAAATTAGGTATTTAACATGAGTACAAAGAAAACATGAAGAAGCACAAGTGCATAGTATATTTACAAAGACATTATTTAAAATAAAAAAAAGTTCCCTTGGTTACTTTACTAGAACATTAACCACAGTTATGGTGATATGCTTGTGCCATAATGTCCAAATATACAGTACTTTCAAAAACATGCGACAGCACAACACATAAAAAAATATCATCAACATACAGTATGTGAGAATGTTGAATACATACCGTAAGGTTAGGAGAAGACGCTCCTCAGCAGAGATGGCTTTTCGCATCCTTGTGTCCTGATAGGTGATACCTGGACGTAAGATCTCCAACAAGATATCAAAGGTACTGACCGTACAGATAGAACTTGTCAGGATGTGACCTCAAAGCTGTATAGAGCCTCTCAAAATGTCCTTTACTGAGGCGTTGGGTCAATAGAGGATGCACCCACAATCTTCGTCTCCTCCTTCCCGGATCAACATTCACCGGATATGGCTGCCCAAAGCGACACGACAACAGCCAGTGAAACAACACCCGCTGAGTTGGGGTGAAAGACACATGGTCAGACATGTTTGGAAGGTACAACCAACACAGCCCAAATAAGCACAACAAATAAATGGGCAGATGGGAGGGTGCCACCTGTTGTAGAGGGCTTAAATAGTGATGTTAATGATGATTTGAATGATTTGCAGGCCGGAAAACCGTTAAATGTCCATTTTGTCAAGTTGCGTGAAAAATACGCATTACGGATCACATACGGATCACACACGCAACAGTACATGCGCAAAATACGCGACCACACCTAGGCAACGGATTACCTACGGAACAAGATTTCTGTGACATTTCGGCGTATTACGCGCGTATTACGGCCGTAAAATACGGACCGTATTGTCTTACGCCGAGTGTGACGCCGTCCTAAGAAAAATATATCTTTGTGCTTTCCTGATGAGGAGACCTGAGTAGTGTTTTCAGTTAAGATAACCACTAAAAGGTATCAATCACTGAGGACTCTCAAAGTTTTAATATTTTTCTTCACGACAGTATACAAAATCGGTCAGAATTGCATCCAGAAAAGTGGGACAATTTGTTTCTCACTTGACATCTGTGTGCAGTCTGTATACAATCTGTTTTTTTCACTCAGCAGCTATTAATCCTTTACAGTATCATTTATATTTTTCTACATTACAGAATTGTAATGTAGCCATAAACATTAGTTGCCATACTATGTCTCTGTATGCCATCCAATTTTTTTCTCATGCCAATAGACTTGAATGGGTGAGTGTCATCCGATTTTTGGAGGATAATCGCGCATGCTGTGATTTCTTTTTTACCATGCAGATTCAGTCGGACGAAAAATATGGATGTGTGCATGAACCCTCACATAAATTTTCAATCACTGCCAGACAGTTTCTAATAAAAATATGCAATCCCTTTGTACTGGGAATGTACGGTGGTCGGTCCTCATGTATCGACATCAATCACATCAATGTGAGGTTCTAAACTAAAGCAATGTAGCAATAAATTGTCCCTAATTAAAATCAGCTAAATACTTATCATGGTCATTGTTTAAGCGTGGATATCCTATAACCCACAGTGCCATATCAATGTTCATAATTCTCCTATTCAACCGACCAGAATTGTTGATGTGCATATTGATGAATGAAGCAGAAAGATGAATGTTGTTGGTCAGTATATTCATTTATCAACCACACTAATAGGTTTCCTTGACATGGGACATGATCCACATGTGTGGCCTCACTGGCCTGTGAAAATATCGATTCCCTGTCTTAGTGTTTGGTTGACTGAGAACATTGCAGACCACTTCCGAGAAGACACCTTTGAATGTGTTGAGCAGAGGAATTAGGCAAACGTATTTTTAGAATTTGTGTATGGATCAACTTTTAAAGCTTACCAAGAGTGTAAGTAGGTGCTTGATCTCTGGTGGGGGTATGCAGATATTTTAGTTTCCTATAGAAAGTACATTACATGTGTCTAATGGGGAAGTTCAGTGGATACCTGGTGTCCAATGAAATGGGATCCATGGGTGGATATATGGTCAGCATAGCAGACTATAGATCAGAGGTCTCCAACGTTTCTGACCTTGAGAGCCACATTCAGCTCTGAGAGAGTGTCGCGAGCCACATCCAGCCTTGAGAGAGGGTTGCGAGCCACATTCAGCTTGCTCCCCCGTCACAATAGTGGCAACCAAAGAGCCCATTACTGGAATAATGGTACCAAAGCTTTTCCACAAAAATCAATCACCCCAAAGCAGTATACAAATATCCAGGAGTTCCTACAATACCCATCATTCAGTATTCTCCTATAAAGCACTCCGAAGACACTGTCACATCCGGATTCAAACACCGCTTCCAACAGGTGTGTCATCTTATCTCCAGCATACCATACTTAAATCATCTCAAAACTCCTAAGACCAGTATATGTACATCCAGATCTGCTCTTCTGTGCAGTGCTGCTCACAAAATTCACCATTTTCAGATGTGCTCTTCATACCTGTTTGCTAGACCTGGAACAAATGCACCAAGCTGGCAGACAGCCGCAAGCCACAATTCATGGAACCGTGAGCCACACTTGGTTCCCGAGCTACATGTTGGGAACCCCTGCTATAGATACATACTTGCCTAGGGGAGTAGGTCGGTTATGAATGTCTGATTTGTGGTGTAGAAAGATCCTTGGTGTCTTTTAGCAGCCAATCCTTGTTAGCATAGTGTAAGTGTCCCTGCCTGTTTGGAGAGACCGGGGCCTGATTCCCTGCTGGGGCAGCATGGTGGCTCAGTTGTTAGCACTATCATTTTGCAATGCTGAGCTCCTGGGTCCAAAGACAACATCCGTAAGGAGTTTGTATGGTCTCCCCATGTTTGTGTGGATTTCTTCTAAATACTCTGATTTCCTCCCACATTCCAAATACATACTGATATGGTATGTAGATTGTGAGCCCCAATGGAGACAGTGATGATAATGTCTGTAAAGCGCTGCGGAATAAGATGCGATAAGCAAAGCATTATAATAGAGTGCTGTTTACCTTTTGCCTAACCGGAATTAGATATTAAGGGTTGTCCAGGAATGAAGTAATGATTGATTAATAAATAGCGTAGGTCCTTGATATGAGATCAGTGAGGATCTGACACCCAGCACCATGACCAATCAGCTAAACTTAACTTTGACAGTGGCCTGAACTAGGATTTACGGGTCAGAACTCATCAGCCCAATGCAGTTATTAGTGGTCGCTGCCAAGTACTGCGCTTTGTCTCCCATTCTGAATAGAGTATTGATGGCCTCCTACACTGATAGGCCACAAATATGTTAATCTTGGGCAACCTCTTTAAGCAATGAGGAAAGGAATGTGAGCATGAAGGAAGTAAAAGTATTGTCCATTGGAGGACAATAACCTGATGTTACTTGGAGAAATTTTCTCTGTACAAAGCAGGAATCACACCAATAGCAACTCAGTATTTTTGTGATAAACCCAATAGAAGTCATGTAATCACAATCTTGTAGATTGTGAGCCTTCGCGGGCAGGGTTCTCTCTCCTCCTGTACCAGTTATGACTTGTATTGTTTAAGATTATTGTACTTGTTTTATTATGTATACCCCTCCTCACATGTAAAGCGCCATGGAATAAATGGCGCTATAACAATAAATAATAATAATAATAATAATAATAGAAGTCATGTATACGTGGAGTTGACCTTTCATGTCTGTTCACCCAGAACAGATTTATGACATTGTTCAATTTATCTCAAGAGGGTTGGCAGAAATCTAGGAATGTGCCTGGATGCCTTTCTTTAAAAAAAATATAATATTACAGGTTATAGAAGCTAGTAGATTCTTGGATGGGACGTTGATCCAGAGAACTAGTCTGGTGAGGAATCAGCGCAGAATTTTTCCCCTAACAAGGAGCTATGAGGTTGTGTTCCTGTAATGAGTTTTTGTTGAGTATTTTACGCTGCGTATTTTTGGAAAAAAAGCAAGGAACCTCCTTTACTTAATGGGTTGTCCTCTACTTGGACAACCCTTTCTCATTGCTCATGTTTGGCCCTGTTAAATTAAAGACACCTATACGTATCCCCCAGTGCCAGTGCCATTCCAGGTATGTCAGCACTCATGTTCCCAGGGCTCACATGATGTGGCTATGCCATGTGAGCCATGCACCCAATCAGCGCTGGCGTCACTGTCCCCGCTTTTGGATGGATTGACCATCAACAAGATTTCAGGGCTGCAGCTGGTCTCTGATTTCCTCTTGATGTTCAACTTATTCGAATGCAAGGTCATTGACGTCAGTGCTAAATGGGTGCAGGGCTCACATGGCATAGCAACATCCTGTGAGTCCCGGGAACACGAGTGCTGGCCTTCCTGGAATGGCACTGGCACCGGGGGTCAGTATGAGTGTTTTTATTTAATGCGGCCAAATATGAGGAATGAGAAGGAGTTGTCCAATTAGTGGACAACCCCTTTAATGAAAAACGTAAATGGTGGAGAAAATCTGCAAAATCAAAAACTCACCAAAACCTGATCATGGGAATGTAACCTTAGGGTACAGTCTCACAGTGGCACTTTGGTCGCTACGGCTGCACGATCCGTGACGTTCCAGCGATATACTTATGATCTCGCTGTGTCTGACACGCTCCTGCGATCAGGGACCCCGCTGAGAATCGTACGTCGTAGCAGATCGTTTGAAACTTTCTTTCGTCGTCAAGTGTCCCGCTGTGGCGGCATGATCGCATCGTGTAACAAAGGTGTGCACGATATTGTATACGATGTAATGGGTGGAGGAGCTTGATACGTAGGAGCGCCAAATTCTCCACCTCCTGTGTGCTGATTGGGCGGTACAATACTGTGCGCTCATTCGACAGACGTGGTACTATTGTTCCCGGCCGATAAAACTGCGGCTCTCGAGCGCTGTATTCTTTTCTCTCTGGAGCACGTGCTTGAACCAGAACTAAATTCCCTGGACTTTAAACTATACAATAAACAATAGCGCTCAGGTGACAATTTTTCCAACCAATGCGCGCACAGTAACCAACGGCCAATCAGCACATTACAGGTGTAGTTAGCTAGCAGCACAACACGCCCGTCACGCATAGATTATGCAAAATGTGCTCTGAATTGTGAGAGCACCTCCTGTGTGACATGCCCGTACAACTTCAACATCGCAAATACGTCATGAAATTATCGCTCCAGCGTCGTGCATTGCAAAGTGTGACTGCAGTCTACGACGCTGGAGCGATAATAGAGCGACGCTGGAGCGTCACGGATCGTGCCGTCGTAGCGACCAAAGTGCCACTGTGAGACATTACCTTTAGGGCTCATTCCCACTTGCGAGTAAAACGGACGAGTGCATTCCGATAAAAAATCGGATTGCACTCGGACCAATGTTATTCAATAGGTGTCTTTTCATTTGCCGAAATCGGACTGAGAAAAAAATCGCAGCATGCTGCGATTTGCTGCGAGTCTCGGACGAGACTCGCCAATGCAAGTCAATGGGTGCGATAAAAAAAACGCATGGCATACGGAACATCCGTATTCCATCCGTTTTTTACGGATACCTTACCATTCTGTGTCATAGAACACTGTAAATAGTCCTGTAAATGACTGTATAAAAATAGTTGCAGAGAAAAAAAACGGATGTCATACGGATGTAAAACGGATGGTGCGATTAAAAAATCGCATTGAACTCGCATCACAAACGCATGACAAACGCATACTTTTCATCCCTTTTTTCGGTCCAGATTATGGACCAATTTGTCTATCACAAGTGGAAATGAGCCCTTAGGCCGGGGACACACACAACGTATAAAAAAAGGACCGTTTTTGACGGAGGAGAATCGCAAAAATTTTTAGAAAACAGTGATCCGAGTGCAGTGCGAGGATGCGATTTTCTCGCATCAAATGATCCGTGTGACATCCGTATGGCATCCGTACTGCGTGTTTTTATCGCAGGCTTGCAAAACCAACATACGCCAATACAAGGGATCCATGTGTCAAAAAAAACAAACATATATACTGTCTATATATATATATATATATATATATATATGTCAGTAGACACATATATGTATATATATTAATATTTCATCCAGCGCGATATAGCAGAAAGCCGGTAATTCAATTGCCGACTTCTGCTTTCTCCTTCCTAAAACCCGACATGATTTGAGACATGGTTTACATACAGTAAATCATGTCTTCTCCCCATTTTTTTTGCATATTCCACACTACTAATGTCAGTAGTGTGTATCTGCAAAATTTGGCCGTTCTAGCTATTAAATTAAGGGGTTAAATGGCGGAAAAAATTGGCGTGAGCTCCCGCACAATTTTCTCAGCCAGAGTAGTAAAGCCAGTGACTGAGGGCAGATATTAATAGCCTGGAGAGGGTCCACGGTTATTGCCCCCCCCCCGACTAAAAACACCTGCCCCCAGCCACCCCAGAAAAGGCACATCTGGAAGATGCGCCTATTCTGGCACTTGGCCACTCTCTTCCCATTCCCGTGTAGCGGTGGGATATGGGGTAATGAAGGGTTAATGCCACCTTGCTATTGTAAGGTGACATTAAGCCTAATTAATAATGGAGAGGCGTCAATTATGACACCTATCCATTATTAATCCAATTGAATGAAAGGGTTAAATAAAAGACAAACACATTATTTAAAATTATTTTAATGAAATAAAAACAATGGTTGTTGGAGTATTTTATTCTACGCCCAATCCAGTCACTGAAGACCCTCGTTCTGTAAGTAAAAAAACATAATAAACCACCAATATCCTTACCCTCCGCAGATCTGTAACGTCCAACGATGTAAATCCATCTGAAGGGGTTAAAATATTTTGCAGCAAGGAGTTCCGCTAATGCAGGCTGCTCCTTGCTGCAAAACCCCGGGGAATGAGGCTAAATATAGATCAATGATCTATATTTAGCTTCATTTGCGGTGAGGCGCCCTCTGCTGGCTGTTCATAGATCGTGGGAACTTTCCTAGAAAGCCTGGGAGCTTTCTAGGTAAGTTCCCACGATCTATGAACAGCCAGCAGAGGGCGCCTCACCGCAAATGAAGCTAAATATAATAATAATAATAATTTTTATTTATATAGCGCCAACATATTCCGCAGCGCTTTACAAATTATAGAGGGGACTTGTACAGACAATAGACATTACAGCATAACAGAAATACAGTTCAAAACAGATACCAGGAGGAGTGAGGGCCCTGCTCGCAAGCTTACAAACTATGGGGAAAAGGGGAGACACGAGAGGTGGATGGTAACAATTGCTTTAGTTATTCATTGATCTATATTTAGCCTCATTCCCCGGGGTTTTGCAGCAAGGAGCAGCCTGCATTAGCGGAACTCCTTGCTGCAAAATATTTTAACCCCTTCAGATGGATTTACATCGTTGGACGTTACAGATCTGCGGAGGGTAAGGATATTGGTGGTTTATTATGTTTTTTTACTTACAGAACGAGGGTCTTCAGTGACTGGATTGGGCGTAGAATAAAATACTCCAACAACCATTGTTTTTATTTCATTAAAATAATTTTAAATAATGTGTTTGTCTTTTATTTAACCCTTTCATTCAATTGGATTAATAATGGATAGGTGTCATAATTGACCCCTCTCCATTATTAATCTGGCTTAATGTCACCTTACAATAGCAAGGTGGCATTAACCCTTCATTACCCCATATCCCACCGCTACACGGGAATGGGAAGAGAGTGGCCAAGTGCCAGAATAGGCGCATCTTCCAGATGTGCCTTTTCTGGGGTGGCTGGGGGCAGATGTTTTTAGCCAGGAGGGGCCAATAACCGTGGACCCTCTCCAGGCTATTAATATCTGCCCTCAGTCACTGGCTTTACTACTCTGGCGGAGAAAATTGTGCGGGAGCCCACGCCAATTTTTTCTGCCATTTAACCCCTTAATTTAATAGCTAGAACGGCCATATTTTGCATAGACACACTACTAACATTAGTAGTGTGGAATATGCAAAAAAAATGGGGAGAAGACATGGTTTACTGTATGTAAACCAGGTCTCAAATCATGTCAGGTTTTAGGAAGGAGAAAGCAAAAGCCGGTAATTGAATTACCGGCTTTAAAGCTGTATAGCGCTGGAAGAAATATTAATATATATATATATATATATACAGTGGGGCAAAAAAGTATTTAGTCAGTCAGCAATAGTGCAAGTTCCACCACTTAAAAAGATGAGAGGCTTCTGTAATTTACATCATAGGTAGACCTCAACTATGGGAGACAAACTGAGAAAAAAAAATCCAGAAAATCACATTGTCTGTTTTTTTTAACATTTTATTTGCATATTATGGTGGAAAATAAGTATTTGGTCAGAAACAAAATTTCATCTCAATACTTTGTAATATATCCTTTGTTGGCAATGACAGAGGTCAAACGTTTTTTGTAAGTCTTCACAAGGTTGCCACACACTGTTGTTGGTATGTTGGCCCATTCCTCCATGCAGATCTCCTCTAGAGCAGTGATGTTTTTGGCTTTTCGCTTGGCAACACGGACTTTCAACTCCCTCCAAAGGTTTTCTATAGGGTTGAGATCTGGAGACTGGCTAGGCCACTCCAGGACCTTGAAATGCTTCTTACGAAGCCACTCTTTCGTTGCCCTGGCGGTGTGCTTTGGATCATTGTCATGTTGAAAGTCCCAGCCACGTTTCATCTTCAATGCCCTTGCTGATGGAAGGAGGTTTGCACTCAAAATCTCACGATACATGGCCCCATTCATTCTTTCATGTACCCGGATCAGTCGTCCTGGCCCCTTTGCAGAGAAACAGCCCCAAAGCATGATGTTTCCACCACCATGCTTTACAGTAGGTATGGTGTTTGATGGATGCAACTCAGTATTCTTTTTCCTCCAAACACGACAAGTTGTGTTTCTACCAAACAGTTCCAGTTTGGTTTCATCAGACCATAGGACATTCTCCCAAAACTCCTCTGGATCATCCAAATGCTCTCTAGCAAACTTCAGACGGGCCCGGACATGTACTGGCTTAAGCAGTGGGACACGTCTGGCACTGCAGGATCTGAGTCCATGGTGGCGTAGTGTGTTACTTATAGTAGGCCTTGTTACATTGGTCCCAGCTCTCTGCAGTTCATTCACTAGGTCCCCCCGCGTGGTTCTGGGATTTTTGCTCACCGTTCTTGTGATCATTCTGACCCCACGGGGTGGGATTTTGCGTGGAGCCCCAGATCGAGGGAGATTATCAGTGGTCTTGTATGTCTTCCATTTTCTAATTATTGCTCCCACTGTTGATTTCTTCTCTCCAAGCTGGTTGGCTATTGCAGATTCAGTCTTCCCAGCCTGGTGCAAGGCTACAATTTTGTTTCTGGTGTCCTTTGACAGTTCTTTGGTCTTCACCATAGTGGAGTTTGGAGTCAGACTGTTTGAGGGTGTGCACAGGTGTTTTTTTATACTGATACCAAGTTTAAACAGGTGCCATTACTACAGGTAATGAGTGGAGGAAAGAAGAGACTCTTAAAGAAGAAGTTACAGGTCTGTGAGAGCCAGAAATCTTGATTGTTTGTTTCTGACCAAATACTTATTTTCGACCATAAAATGCAAAAAAAATGATAAAAAAACAGACAATGTGATTTTCTGGATTTTTTTTTCTCAGTTTGTCTCCCATAGTTGAGGTCTACCTATGATGTAAATTACAGACGCCTCTCATCTTTTTAAGTGGTGGAACTTGCACTATTGCTGACTGACTAAATACTTTTTTGCCCCACTGTATATATATATGTGTCTCACTGACATATGTATATATATATATATATATATATATATACCTATTCTATGTGTACACATTTATTCGATCTATTCTATTGTAAGCTGTCAGTGTGATTTTACTGTACACCGCACTGAATTGCCGGCTTTTCTCTCTAACACCGCTGCGTATTCCTCGCAAGTCACACTGCTGGTCCGTGTGTGATCCTTATTTTTGGGGCTTCCATAGACTTTCATTGGCGAGTCTCGCCCGAGATACGCTGACAATCGCAGGATGCTGCGATTTCACTCGGATCCTGAATACGGCCGAGAAAATATCGGATGATGGGAGCTGCCCCATTGATTAACATTGGGACGAGTGCTATGCGATTTTTTATCGCATTGCACTCGTCCATATTACGGTCTAGTGTGACCCCGGCCTTAGTGTCTCCCTCATGGGGATTTTTATCTTCCTCTGGACCAACAGATTAGATTGAACTCGATGGACTTACGTCTACCTTCATCCTAAAAAAACGATGAAACTATGCTGCAAACACAATCACATGCACATGATTCTCAGTCAGACATATTTGTCATTTATCTGCTGCCTGTGAACATATCATTTGTTATGCCAGGCCCATGCATGTTTCTGGTGAGGCAGACTTACCCAGATCACATGTGGAAATTGAAAAATGTGACCCATCCTAGTAAGGTGGAGAGCTGGGGTCCTGCAATAACAAGTAGAATTGTGATACATTGGTAGATGGCTGTCGGACAGATCAATGCATCCAATACAGATCCAACAGCTTCACATAAGAATATTATACAGAGGCGAAATATGCTCAACAGATGATAGGAATCCAGCAGCCAGTGCATTACTCCAGCTCCTGCCAAATGTCACATAAAGCTGCATTGTAAAAATCCTGTGGAAACCAGCTCCGGCCATTCAGTGTCTGTGTGTTAATGACTGGGATGTGGAGGAGCTGGTGTCTGACTCTCACCCCACATATGTAAATGGCGCAGGAGCTGACTGGCAGCCAGGGCTCCAGAGCTGGGAGTTCTCCCCTGTCCTGCCCAGACAGCATTGTGTGAGATCAGCCTGGAGCCGGCTGCAGATCTGGCCCAGTCCTTCCCAAATTATTCGCATTATTTATGCTACATTGAGCGATCTAATTTCTTCCTGATAGTCAGCTAATTGCTCTGGCAGGTAATTACTACTGGTTTATAAAGCCGAGCAGTTTTTTTTCCTATGACACCCCCTCCCCCCTCTG